>NW_026542648.1:600000-795760 GCF_028750875.1 Macrosteles quadrilineatus
CTCTGGCCAAAATTGAGTTGGGTAAAAATCAGGGTGGGGAAAGGATTTATATGAGATGATAAAGTGTGCTTTCAAGTATTTGGAAGTTTACATTAAAAAAAAAATATCAATTGTTGGTTTGAAGGTTGCCTGCAATGTCAGTGAACCTTGTCCTCAGTCGTGACAAAATCGTATGAGTCAGTGAATTTGTGAACCTCTCTTTCACAGTGAAATTATGAACTTCTTCTATTATCGTGAAAACAACATAATCGTTCCTCCGATCATGTAAAATCATGAGCGTCTCTAGCAGTTTCTGTGAAATCCTAAACATTTTTTTCGGTCCGGGAATCTTCATCATTGTCTCACACAATTTCAAAGAAATCTTGCTTTTTGATCAGGTAATCTTCTCAGACGCTTTTGGCTATTGGGAGAATAAAATCTCAGCTCAAAAATCAAACATTTCAAATGGTGAAATTATTTTTTTCAAGTTTAACAAATAATGTTTGAGTCCGTAAGTGAGGCCCTTCCGGTCTGAAGCCCTTGGCATTCGCTCTGTCCGCCTTTAGAAAAATTCAGCCCTGATTTGGTTTGCTAGTCAAGTGTGTATTTATTTATCATTTGGTTATCTTACCTTATTGAAGGTTTTAGTTTTAATCCCAAAGGCTTTGTGGTTGGAAATCACCCAGTGCAACTAAGATCGGCTAAATATTATGGTATACACAAAACCGTTTCAAACTACAATAAAAACCTAAAAATACATGGGCGACAAAAAAAAACATTGACACATTAAAAAACACTCGCTAATTTAGTGTGTTTGTTCTCTGTTCCAGATTAGCCTTGCTGTTGTACCACGGAGACAGTTACACAGCGTTTGAGCAGCGACTGAAGGGCTTCCTACAGATGAAGCAGAGACATTTGGAGATCCTCGGCTACAGAGTCATCAGCCTGTCAGACTCTCTGTGGAACGCTATGTACATGACAGAACCCAAGGTCAAGCTGGAGTACCTGCATAGTCTCATTTGGCCTTCATGACAGGTAACTATAACACACCTTGGCTGCAGTTATGGCCCATGTCGGCCATGTCAATTCAAATATTTGATAAGAGGGTAGTTTTGTTGGCCCAAGCTGTTCAGACTGAGGGATATTTCTGAGAGTCAAAGAAGGGGAATGAGAAAGAGAGACTTGTTAGGTAAAATATAAAATATAACCTGATTGCCATTGTGGACACAAATTAATATGTAGTGAGCTTTGTAATTAAAGAGACGATAGTATAAAAATCCTATTATTGTCGTAGACTGAAATGTTAGATGTATGTGAAATGTTAGATTGAAATGTGAGTTTTTGATTCAAATTTACATTAGATTCCATATTTTTTATTTTGTGATCTTTGCTGTGGCTGGTCCTTTAATGAACCTTTTGCGCACTATTGAGACACGATAAGCCCCAGTAAGAAAACCATGTTGGGTTCAATTTTGAAAAATGTTGATCTAACAACATTGTTTTTAGTTTTCCCCAAATAATTAGATTCAACAAATTTAAACAAAAGTTTCCCTGTATAATAATACACTTCATTCGATTACATGGACACATAGAAATAACAACAACATGGTTGTGCATTAGTTACAACTACAAGTTGCAACATGGTTGTCGGCTTAATTGTCTATGATCTGATAAAAATGTACTACAAATTAACCGATTTATCGCTTTTAACAAAAACTCAAATTATTTGTTACATTAAATTAAACAGCCATAGTATTAAAACAATTATGTCTTCACTAGGAATTCTCAAATGAAGATGAAGATCCAAAGTGACGATGCCAAATGCTGCAAAAAAACTGATTAGTGGTAAGAAATCTGTTGTATAGCATTACAGTATTTTCTTTTGTAAATAAAAACCTTATTGGTATTAATTGTTATTTGATTGTTATTTTAACCAAGCCTTTAGTATTTAGTAGTGTATTATTTTTAAATATTAGCTTTCATTTCAAACTAAACTAAACCTTAATTTTTGAGGTGTTGCCCTCTGGGTTGATTTTAACAATACTATTTTAGAAGTTAAATACCTTTTTGTTGCCAATGTAATCTCTTGTTCGCCTGGATAGCGACCGTTTTCAATACTCAATGTGTCATTGTCAAGCCTTAAGACATGTTGTCGCTCCTAGCAGGTCGTCAGGAAGTCTTTAAAACATAAACACGAGACATTAACAAACATTTTCACGAATAAATAAAATTAATTAAACAAAATCCCTTTGAATAAATATTTAGCAGACATTTGAGTTATGCAAGAGGTGATATTGACAATTTATTCTTAACTCTTTCACTGACCAATCTTTGTCTTTTTTAAATCCCGTTGGCCAGATGCCAAGATAATAGATAATACAGAAAGGACATTTTAAAATACTTTAGACTATAAATGGACTAATTTAATGGAATTTGTTTGCACAATTTGATTTCCTTTCCCTAATTCAATGATGAGTAGCTTGCTCAATAAGTGGTCAGATGTGCTAGACGCTAGACACAACAAATTCACTATTCAACTTTCACTTGAGGTGTATTTATTTTTAGTGTCTCACCTATCAATACTGCATTACCAGGTGAATTCTGTAGGATGTTTTCGGTCAACCAAGACAGGATTATAACCTTGAAACCTTCAATAAACTATTTTTTGATAAATCTTTACATCACTGTGTCACTAATCACTGATTGGATATTATTGATATTAATACTTTAATACTTTTCAATAATAAACTAGTTTACCTTGTGGTTGCCAGATTCTTGAAATGAGTATATATCTTGCTCGATGTACATTTCGCTACATGTGTAGCATCGTCAGGAGCACAGTTTGTCACATTAGGCTATTTAACACAAACACTATTTACAAATATTTACATTTACGGTCGGATGACGATTTACGGTACGTAAAGTCATAGGAACACAGCGCGCGAACGCGTGCGCGGACCGGAGGCACTACATGTGTCACTATTTGACTGACAACTGGCTTGAGGAGGTATGTTTGGGGAGGTTCGGTCAGGGGATGGGGGTGAGTTTACGATGTTAGAGCTTTCTCTTTTTGGACTGCGACGTTGCCAAGTCCCTGCGCTGTTGCCACATTGATCTTCTAGATGGTTTATAAGTTTGAAAATTATTGAATTGTTGTAATCTTCTTTTTTGTTTAACAGGGTGTCTGTATTTGAACTATGGGTATGTTTGTATATGTGGTAGCTTTCTTGGACTTTTGCTATCGACTTAACTCTTTCGCTCCACCTAACATCATAAACTCACCCCCATCCCCTGACCGAACCTCCCCAAACAAAGCTCCTCAAGCCAATTGTCAGTCAAATAGTGACACATGTAGTGCCTCCGGTCCGCGCACGCGTTCGCGCGCTGTGTTCCTATGACTTTACGTACCGTAAATCGTCATCCGACCGTAAATGTAAATATTTGTAAATAGTGTTTGTGTTAAATAGCCTAATGTGACAAACTGTGCTCCTGACGATGCTACACATGTAGCGAAATGTACATCGAGCAAGATATATACTCATTTCAAGAATCTGGCAACCACAAGGTAAACTAGTTTATTAATAATTTGTTCTTGAAGCTGGAATAATACACAACTTTTCAATACTTTTTATTTAAATGGCGACCATACTAAGTAAGTATTTTAAGCCAAGTATGAATAGAGATGAGTGTAGGATGAGTGGCGCGATCTTGTAGTCTTGTTAGTGACCAAGGACGACATATTCCTTAGGCACAGCTGTAAATTAATTGCCCATACAGCTAAAGGCAACTAAGGGACCTACAGTTTATAGTGGATTCCGAACCACATTTTTGCCTTGGTATTAACGAGTTGGTCCAATTACCAGGATAGTACTGCGGATAGTCATAGTACTCACTAGTGCGGACGTTAATCCACACCAGGGAGTATCGCATCCACAGTGCATGCCTATAAATATCCACAATATAACAGGTATCCACCTAACAATGCCAGTACACACTGAACACTGAATACAGAGTGTTTCATGGTAACCTTGACAAAAATCGGGAAATGGTTATTTGGATCAAAACTAGATAAAATGTCCTATAAGCATATGTCCTAATCTCACTCATTTTCTATTTATACGTAAAAATAGTTGTTTTTAGGTTTTCAGTGTATCTATTGAACATTTTGACTTCTAGATTGAAAAATTGACAAGATATTTTGATAAAACTTGCATTAATATATAGAATATTACATTTCATAGAGAATTCATTACTATTTTGGGCAAACATGTTGGTTATGACTAATAAAAATAAGTTTAAAAACAAAATATTTTTGAAAAAAATCTAGATTAAAAATTATTTTTTTGTTTTTGACAGCTCTTAATGTAGTAACTATTCAAGCTTTTGGCTTGCTACTTTACCAAAAGTTGTAGAATTTAACGGAGAACAAGGAAATGTGAATTTATGTATAACTTTTATTGGGATTATTTTTGTCAACATTTTGTAAAATATAAAAAATTATTAAATTAAGCGAAATAAACATAATTGTATATTTAGCTTATTTTTAAACTAATCCTAATAAAAGTTTAGAATTTTTTCACATTAATTTGTTTTATTGGAGTAAACCTGTTAAGTGTTTGAAGATAACAGTTGAAAAGATTTGTATCTTTTGAATTATATGGTAGGCCTATTTATTTAAGTTATCAATGCAAGAATTACTTAACCTCTGTGAATGGAAGTATTTGTCAAAATTTTCTAGCAGGGTATAGCTTTATTTCTTTTTAACATTTCAGAAAATACTACTTTATACAGCACACTACAATGGTACATATATTTTGCATTATAGGCATGCATGACTTTTGAACTATTTTTTGTTTTAGTTTCCAATCTGTACAACGGTTTGCTAAGGGACCAATAAAGTCAATTGCTTTAGTTAGAAATTATTTATTAAAATAATAATCTCACTTTAATTACAAATCTACATACAAACCACAGTCTTACAATTACTGGATCAGAGCTCTTTACTTAAAACACATAATACAATAACAAAATAGGCCTAACTTGTTGGTTTATTTAAAGGTGAATTATATTACACCATGTTTTTAAACTACTAAACAGTTATGCCTTGTATCAATAAGGACTTTGGAACCCGACATCAACAGAGGTTTGAAAACATTGGTAAATCTTTCCTCTTTGATGATTGAGCGTGTGATTTGCTTTACAGGGTATAATGTGGAAGTATAGCAAAACCTTATTATTTGATAAAACTTATCCAAACAAATAGCAAGCTTGCATTTATTAGCTGTGTGTCTGTTTCACCACTAGAAACAAATCTCAATAAATTAGTTTTTTAGATATACAAAATTAAAACAGACCACAAAATTATCAAGCCATACTTTCTTATATCCTTAAATGAGGGAAAAAGACATTGTCCAGTCCTTAATTGACAAAAAACAAGATCCAAAACTATGGTGGATTGGGCAGTTTGACTTTTTTCCATATCATTTAATGAGATTGTATTATAGTATCTAACATTTTTATTTTCCTTATGAATAGTTAATCTATCACAGCAATACGTATATCAAAGATTTATAGCATTTTTGTACCGTACTTTTAATCTAAATTAATACCAAATAAGAAAATAACACTAGCAGACTGCCAAAATAAACGTAAACAATACACAAACAAAATATATGTTACATTTATGAAATTTGTTTTCATTGAATGAATGTTTAGGCTTTTTAGTTACAATCATTAACTTTGGACCCTTCGTAAACAGTCGAAAATCAATTAAATGAGCTTACACATTACTAGTTTTGAGCAAATTAAAACATAATCCTAATATAACTAGAAGTAATTTAAACGGTATTGAGTATTATAGTTAATTCTTATTGATAAATATTTTTGTACGCTACAATTAAAAGACATATATTAACATTTATTATCACAAAACCTTAAATATTAGGAACTACATTCTAATCATAGGTACTCAGTCGCTTTCGAGCCTCCGTACTAGAGAGACTTTGTCGTAGAGGAGTTGTCATTTTTGTCAAGTTCTTTCAGGACATCTTGATGTTACAACCTGTTCATGAGGTGTATTATGTCTTTGTAGAGGATAGTTTTAGCATTGTTTCCCCACAAGTAGTCAATGTGGTTGAACATCTTGTAGGGAACTTTGAACACTCCGATGACATTCGGAAGTTTTTTGACTATCTTCATAACGTCCTGCAAAACGCAGAGCGTTAACTACTTAGTCACAAAAATGGTAGTTTGATAAAAATAAACGGTATTGGTAAACTGACACATACTTTCTCCTATTAGCTTCTCAACAAACCTTAAAATGGGGGTGGGAGAAAATATGATATTTTATAGGTAAAAACACAAAAATTGCTGTAACTTTTTAACACCAATTTTTACAGCATTGTGGGTTACCATATTGATTAGAATTAAATAGACCATGACATATTAAATTTTAATCAAAATAATTCTAGCTATTTTTGTGAAAAACCTATTTTTTGAGTTTTTAAGGAAAATCCACATTAAAAATTAACGGTAACAGCAATCTGACTCATACTTTCTCCCATTAGCTTGTTAACAACTTTTATCATGGGCAAGCAGTGGGAGTAACTAACTAGAGTTAAAAGGACTATAACATACTAAATTTAAATCAAAACTGGTCAAGCGGTTTTTTTGGACTTTGAAGTACACACTAGTTTGGTTTAATGTATTTTCTGTTATAAGAGTGTGGTAAGTATTACCTTCTCAGAAGACAGGTTATCGTTGGTGCTGTAGTGGATGGATACTGGAGCTGTGACTAGTGAGAGGTCGTACTCAGGCGCTTCTGTGTTGCCGTAAACCTTGAGGTTGTTTGTCGGTCCGTAGTCAAACCATTGGAACCGCCCTGCAAAATTTATTGTGACTTATTACAACTTTACTTACAAAGCTAACATGTTTAGACGTTAAAACATTATTTCTCAGAACCTCCCAACTTCTCACTACTAACATTTTGGGTTGATTTAGTACTGGCAAGAAATTGAATGCAGGGATGAAATATTAAATCCTTGGAGTGTTCTAGGTGACGTGGGCAGTTACAGTCACATTCATTCCTCTTTGAAATTTTCTCCCACTAAAAGCTAATTATATGTTAAACCTGTTACCAAAACCCCTTGAGTATTCTGTTGAATCTTTGGTCAGTTCTGGTAACTTTTCTATTCCACGGAACTCTCCCTTTCATAGCTCTGAAACCCTTATGCCCAGAGCCTCTCACTAAATTATCCCTTGTTGAGTCTATGGCTTAAGAACCCCGCTAAATCTTAGAACCAACCCTAACAGAACTCTTTTTAAGTTCCAGATAGACTCTTTTCCTATGAAACTCAATACTGGAAAATGGAATCGCCGATCCTCCGCACGCTATCCTTTCCTGTAGGAATTCGGTGGTAGGATTTGAACAGGACCTCTTTATCGCTTAGAGCGTTAGCGATAAGGTCAGGCTGTTCTCCTTCTGCTACGTTTGCATCATCAATCTGAGTTCTCAGGTGACCGATACCACTTCCATCTCTCCCTGGAACCACTGATATGTCCTCTTCTGTTGGTGTTTTGTCGTCTTGTCCCGAAGGAGTGCTAAAAGTGAAGATAATTGAACAGCTGTGATGCTGCGGTGCAGCTGAACGCGGTGGATCATTATGGCTGAAATGCCATCTCTGGCGTACAAAGGCACCCTCTTGAAGTATTGTAGATAGCATTTCCGAGAGGGTTTCCATTGCCTGGACCGATAGGTTTTTAGTGGGTGAGAGTCCCACACGCCAGGGTAAAAACCATCTTTAGACCCTGACGGTGCATTAAGCATTTTCCTGTCGTAAAAAAAAAATATTTGTGTTTTATAAACCCTGATTTTCTTGTCCTCACATCTCTAGCAAAGCACAAGAGCCATCAAAATTAAGAAAGAACAAACTGATAAAATTTAGTGGCTGTGCGGGAATTCAAATTCCCAATATTGCTCTCATGGCTTTAAGCCACCAACTCAATCAAATATTTATATTTATAGGAAATAGTGATGCAGTATTATGAAACCATCTTTGTTATAATTTATTACAAGAATATTCCTTTACCTGAGTCAACATTTTGAGCATAGTGAGCGAGAGTTCTGGGGTTGGTGCTGGACAGATGTTCTATCATAGTTGGCAGCATGCTCTAAAACATAAAGTTCAATTGTCATGTAAACATTCTGGTAGAATAATGCTAATGAGTACAGGCACATCAATGGAGTAGACAACTCATAAAAAAATACTCATACATTTCCAGTATCGTTTGATGTAAATTTATAGTTTAGTGCATGCATTGACACAAAATAAGATGTTTAGCAATCATGTTAAATTACTAGTTGCTTTACCTGCACTTCAAAATTGACGAGAATACAGAGAATAATTTAATTCTTTTAACTTACACTGAAAACCAGTTACACATCCACCATTATTTAAAGTGAAGAACAAACAAACGGTATCAGCAATCTGACACATACTTTTCTCTCTTGACAACAACCCTTATCATGGGTAAGCCGGTGGGAGTAACTACGATATTTTATGGGGAAAATCACCAACGTTGCTATAACTTTTAAACGGTAGTTTTTACAGCAATGGGTGCAATACTCTTTTGTTTAGAGTTAAAAGGGCTATAACATACTAAATTTTAATTAAAATCGTTCAGGCAGTTTTGTTTTATATTCCGATATTTTTGGTATATTATGCTTTTTAAAAATCACTACTAAAAAGCAAAATTTGAAAAAAATAATAAAAATAAACGCTTGAAAATACTATGGATTATACTACCAACATACCAAATTTCATCAAAATCGGACCACAGGTGTAGTCTGTAGCTCTATACACATCCACACACACAGACATCTGAAAACCACTTTTTTGCGTTCAGGGGGACCCAAAACAGATATATCCACCCAAAACTCAATCTCAAACAATTTGACAAAAATAATACTTTCTCCATATACTATGTAAGGGGAGAGAAAGTAAATGAAACAAAACTTTATTTTGCTCTACCTTATTGAACTGTTTGTAGTCCCAGCCTGTAATAGAGAAGACTATCTCTACACAGACAGACTGCAGTGGAGAGCCGTCTCTACACAGATTAGCCTCTACTGTGGATAACCACGGCATCTTGGGCCACACCTGGTGTATACCCTGCTTGATAAACATCTCCTGCAACAATCATCACATGGATCACTCAGTGATTTAACTAAGCATCTATATAGTTAATACAATAAGGATTTTCTCTGTTACATCCTTTTTTCACCCATCATACTTAACCGAGTCATACGATTTTGGAGTCATTTCAAAGCTTATGATCCAGCGCACCAGCGAATCTATATAAATAAAATTAGAGTTTTGTCTGTACATTGCTTAGAATAATGAACTTTTTGGTTATTTTTACATTTCATAGGTCAGAGAAACCGAATCAAACCTTATCTCAATTTCTGTCTGTCTGTCTGTCTGTCTGTCTGTCTGTCTATCTGTCATTCTCTTGGTAACGCTAAAATACGCACTTTATTACAACTACTCCTCAATAACTATAGCACTGTCCCGCCTGAAACTTATTTTCCAAATACTATACATATATGAGATGGTTTTAGACGTATTTCATCGAATATGAGACAGTTAGATATTTAACAGTAAACCCTTGAAAATCAAGTTTTTGTCGATTTTTGACGTGGAATTTCTGGAAGAATGTTGCTTTGTTTACAACTAATCATATGCACATGGTTTTAATTGAAATACAATCTTAATTTTGACATTGGCATACAGCTGTGATTAGAAAACGTTAGCCTATTTGAACTCAAGGTTAACCATAGCCTTATCGATTCACACAACTTAAAAACCATACGAAATGTATACTATATTATATAACTGAACACCAGTTCTGCTAATTATAACAATGGGTTTTGTACATTTCATCCATTACCGTACAAATAATTAAAATAATAATACATTAATTGGTTAGAAGTAAATTTAATTCAAATTACAGATTCAATACAAAGTATTCAATATAAAAGTTAAACATTTTAGATAACAAAATTACGATCAGCTGATTGTTATTCTTTAATATCTGTGCGCTACTAACCAGCAAACAAACTTGACCAGTTTATTATTGTTCATTACTCTTTACACCAAAATAAAAGTTATAATAGTTAATAATGTCCTAAATTATTTCACGTTTATAAATAAAAGAAAATCTACTCTTCTTTTAATTTATTTTTTTTTGAGGTAATGTTTTTAAAAAAGTTCATATTCCCATATGAATTTGCATCAATCAGATGTTTCATACTGTACAGTAGAGATATTCGTTGAGATAGTGTCAAACACAAATTAAATTTGTTTACAACTAAACATATGGACAATATTTTTGTTGCTTTAGTTGAGAGGTTACAAGTTAATCTTTAATACATTATTTGTTGAAATATTTTCTATTGTTTCTAAATAAATATGTCCTGAAGAGTATGCCTCGCAAGAGAAAAAGCAATTTGGGTAGAAAAACAAATAATGCCAAGAGACAAAAATTGTGTGTATCCACGGAATCAGTTGATTATGATGATTCGGACTCTGATGATGGTGTACATAGCAATAATGAGTCGACAATTTTAAGTTCCGTTGTGGTTGAAGATTATGCACGACCTTCAACCAGTCGAGAGCGTGTCGCCCTATTTAGGTCTCAGCAGAATGAAAAAGAATGTGAAAGCAGGCGAGACACTGAACGTTTAAGATTTAGCCAAAGAATACAAAATGAGACGGAAGAGGAGCGAGAAGCTCGACGGAACAGGGACCGAATACGGCACGTCCAGAGAAAAGAAAATGAGACAGAAGAGGAGCGAGATGCACGTCGGTGCAGCAACCGAATACAGCAAGTTCAGAAGAGGGGAAACGAGACAGAGGTTGAGCGAGAAGCACGTCGGAACAGTGACCGAATACTACACGTTCGGGGGAGGGAAAACGAAACAGAGGAGGAGCAAGAAGCACGTCGGGAGAGTGACCGAATACTACATGTTCAGAGGAGGGAAAACGAGACAGATGAGAAGCGAGAAGCACGTCGGAACAGTGACCGAATAATACACGTAAGGAAGAGGGAAAATGAAACAGAGGAGGAGCAAGAAGCACGTCGGGAGAGTGACCGAAAACTACATGTTCAGAGGAGGGAAAACGAGACAGATGAGGAGCGAGAAGCACGTCGGAACAGTGACCGAATACGACACGTACGGAAGAGGGAAAACGAAACAGAGGAGGAGCAAGAAGCACGTCGGAACAATGACCGAATATTACACGTCCAGAGAAGGGAAAACGAAACAGAGGAGGAGCAAGAAGCACGTCGGGAGAGTGACCGAATACTACATGTTCAAAGGAGGGAAAACGAGACAGTGGAGGAGGGAGGAGCACGTCGAAACAGTGACCGAATCCTACACGTTCGCAGGAGGGAAAATGAAACAAGAGAAGAGAGAGAAAGTAGGCAAGAACGAGATAGAGTTCGGCAAAACCAACGTAGGAATAATGAAACTCCTGAAGAGCGGGAAGCTAGACATATAATCGACAATGATAGGTACCGTCGCACTGTTGAAGAGCAAACTCTACTTTTGCATGACGAGGCGACCCGAGTGGAGGAACTTCGAGCAAGCCAGGACATTGCTGACAGAAATGCCCGTGTTGCCGCTGATTCTGAAAGACATAGGGTGAACAGAGTCGTTGAGAGCGACGCAGAAAGACAAACTAGGATCGCGCGGGAAAGAACTCGGCATGTCGAAAGAAATTTAACAGAATGGCGAGACACACACAACAGTGGATTCCAATATGATCCTTTTACACGTTACAGTGAAGCTGCCAATATTGGAGATTTTGATAAAGTTTGTAGGTTTTGTCACGCTTTGAGTTGGTCAAAGGAACCACGTGGAATATGTTGTGCTTCTGGTAAAGTGTCCATACCGTCTATTTTGGAAGCACCTGAGCCGCTACGTACATGGATATCGGACGAATCACCTCAATCGCGAAATTTTCTTAGACATATCAGGGCCTACAATAGTGCGTTCCAAATGACTTCTTTTGGAGGTAATGAAATCCGTGAAGGACCATATATGCCTACATTTAAGGTTCAAGGACAAGTGTACCATTTGATCGGCTCTCTTTTGCCACCCCCTGGACTTCCGCCGTCTTACCTTCAGATTTACTTTGTTGGGGATGACCAAGTCCAGCTTCAAAGAAGGCAAAGTTTATTTCAAGACCTTGATCATGACATGTTGGCCGCTTTGCAAAACATGCTTCAGAATAATAACGCCTACTTGCTCAGCTTCAAAACTACTTTAGAAACATTTCCTGTAGATTCACCTGATTTCAAAATTGTTATTAGAGCCGACAGACGCCCTGCAGGGGACCACCCAGGTAGATACAATGAACCAACAGTCAATGAGGTTGCTATTTTGATGATTGGGGATCCAAGTGACCATCGAGACATCATTTTAAATTCAAGAGAACAGGGTTTGAAACGAATATATGAAACCCACCGATCTTATGATGCCCTACAATATCCCCTTATGTTTTGTAGAGGCGAAGATGGATATAGTTTCAATTTATATCATGTAAACCCGGTTACTAAACAACCAACCACAAAGAAAACTAGCTCACGAGAGTTTTACGCCTATCGCATTATGGTTAGAGAAGGTGAAGCAAATCACATTCATAAATTCAAACAGCTTTTGAACCAGTACTTGGTGGACATGTACGCTAAAGTTGAGAGTGAAAGGCTGCTGTATCTTCGTACGCACCAAAAGGAACTGAGAGCAGAGAATTACATACACCTTCAAGACGCTTTAAGACGAGACGACAACGTAGAAGAAATGGGGCAAAAGATAATTTTACCTGCCACCTTCACTGGAGGTCCTAGATATATGCATTCTCGCACACAGGACGCCTTTTGCTATGTTCGGAAGTTTGGTCGTCCAGAACTTTTCATAACAATGACAACAAATCCAAAATGGATAGAAATCACGAGTGTAATTGGAGAAAGGCAGTCTGCTCACGACCGGTATGATGTGGTATCACGAGTTTTTCATTTGAAGCTTAACTGTATGATTGCTGTTCTTATGAAAGGCCAGATTTATGGCTCAGTTCGCTGCTACATGTACTCTGTTGAATGGCAGAAACGTGGTCTTCCACACGCTCATATCCTGATTTGGCTTGAAGAATCCATTCCTCCAAATAGAATAGATCAAGTCATTTCTGCAGAGCTTCCAAATCCTGAAACTGATCCTGAACTTGCAGATATAGTCAAGACTCACATGCTGCACGGACCATGCGGAGCTTTTAATGTGCGACAGCGCAAGCTTCCCTGTATGAAGGATGGTCACTGTAGCAAAAGATACCCTAGACCATTTGTCAATGAAACGGCAACAGGAGACAATGGATACCCAACATACAGAAGGCGCTCCCCAGATGATGGAGGCCATCATGTCCTAATCAGAGTAGGTAACGATGAAATCCCTATGGACAACCGATGGGTAGTACCTTACTCGCCTGTATTGTCCCGAACATTTCTAACACATGTTAACGTTGAGTACTGTAGCAGTGTAAAATCTATAAAGTACATCTGCAAGTACATAAACAAGGGCAGTGACCAGGCCACATTTGCAGTAAGTAATGACACAGACGAAATTAAAATGTACCAAAGTGGTCGGTATATATGCACATCTGAGGCGGTATGGAGAATTTTATCATTTCCTATACATGAGAGGTTTCCCGCTGTGTTGCATTTAGAGGTCCACCTTCCAAATGAGCAAAGAGTATATTTCCAGCCAGGCAATGTTCGGGAAAGAATGGACCAAAGTACAACTCTTTTGGCCTTCTTCAATCTCTGCCAGACGGACGCCTTTTCAAGAACCCTCCTCTACAACGAGTTGCCCTATTATTACACATACTCTAAACAAAGAGGTTGGTCCAGGAGGCGGAGAGGACAACCAGTACCAGGACATCCTGACGTGAGACAAGATCCGTGCATCGGTAGGGTGTACACTGTCCATCCAAGCTGCAGTGAGCGTTACCATCTCCGACTCCTCCTACACACTGTTCGAGGTCCAACATCTTTTGAGGATCTCAAGACTGTTGATGGTGTGCTCCATCCAAATTTCCAATCCGCATGCCGTGCCCTTGGTTTACTAGAGGATGATGCGTGCTGGGAGGGCACTCTTGCAGAAGCTGCTGTTTCTGACAGTCCCACCAAGTTGAGGGATCTCTTCAGTGTCTTATTAGTATTTTGCAATGTGAGCAACCCTCTTGAGCTCTGGATCAGATTCAGAGATTCCCTCTCAGAGGACTTTTTGAGATCTGCACATCAAGTCGACATTAACACCACCTTTGAAAACAATCCTATCATATATGACCAGTGCCTAGCAAGCATTCAAGAGACAATCACTCGCATGGGAGGACTTGGGCTCGAAAGCTACAACTTACCAGTACCAGCCATAGATGTCAATCAGTTAAACCATGATTATATCAGAGAGACAAGTTACGACCATCCCGAACTCATTAGGTTTATTGAACAGTGTACGCCAACTCTCAACGAGGAGCAGCGCCAAGTGTATGAGCAAGTTTTGACGAGCATAAATGGACAAAGAAACAAGATGTTTTTTCTTGATGCTCCTGGAGGTACTGGAAAGACCTACCTCATAAAGCTGATTCTCGCAAAGGTTAGATCAAACAGTAAGATTGCTCTTGCTGTGGCCTCTTCTGGCATTGCAGCAACCCTTCTGCCAGGTGGAAGAACTGCCCATTCCATGTTCAAAATCCCAATAAATGTAGAGCATATGGACATCCCGATTTGTTCTATATCGAAGAGCGCTCCCATGGCACGAGTTCTACAAGCAGCCTCCTTAATAGTCTGGGACGAGTGTACGATGTCCAATAAACTGACAATCGAGGCCCTCGACAGAACACTCAAAGATATGAGGAACAGTAATAAGATCATGGGTGGAGTGACGGTATTGTTCTCTGGTGACTTCCGCCAAACTCTGCCAGTTGTAGTGAGAGGCACAAGGGCGGATGAAATTAACGCCTCTATGAAAAGATCTACCCTATGGCCAATAATGAACAAACTGGCGTTAACAAAGAACATGCGGGCCAATATTGGAAATGAGGTGGAAGAATTCTCCAATGTTCTGTTAAAGTTGGGAGATGGAAAGCTGGGTAACGTTGATGGAACTATCGATATACCACCTTCTCTTGGTGTTATTGTTCAAACCCAAGATGAACTCATCGAGAAAGTCTATCCAGGAATTGAAGACCTCCCAAACAAGAGCAGTGCCTGGTTATGCAATAGGGCTATTCTCACTCCAAAAAATGAAGTTTCAACAAAGATAAATAAGAAAGTGATGTCCCTATTCCTAAGCGAGGACAAGACATATTTGTCGGTGAACACAGTTCTAAGAAATGATGACGCAGTGCACTACCCGGCAGAGTTTCTTGACTCGGTGACAGCACCTGGACTACCCGCCCACGAACTTAATCTTAAAATTGGTATTCCCGTTATGCTTCTAAGAAATTTAAACCCTCCTAAATTATGCAATGGGACTCGGCTTCGAATTCGAAGTCTCCAGCGAAATGTCATAGAAGCCGAAATTCTAACAGGCTGTGGTGCGGGAGAAGTGGTGTTTGTCCCCCGGATCCCCCTCATCCCAAGCAACTATCCCTTTGAGTTTAAGCGCCTGCAATTTCCCTTAAATCCATGTTTTTCCATGACGATCAACAAATCGCAAGGTCAGACACTGTCAACAGCAGGGATTGAACTAGGTGACGCGCAATGTTTTTCACACGGACAGCTGTACGTGGCGTGCAGCCGAGTGCGATCGCCAACCAACCTTTACATACATGCCCCAGGCGGTCGAACCACTAATATAGTATATGAAGAGGCATTAAGTTAGGCAACCTTTTAATTTTTTGTGTTTTTTGTTTTTCTTCACTATTTAATATTTATTTTCAATGTATGTCATTTGTTGTTTTTGAAATTTTGATATTGTAATTTCGCTGTGACAAATGTTAAGCGCTTCAACTCTGCTATCTTTGCCAACTTTGTTATTTAAAACTTTCGAATATTTTTTAAGATTTAAGTTTTTTAATGTATTTTTATGTACTAAATTATGTTAAAATAAATTAATCATTGTTATTACAAAAAGTTTGTAACCTTATTCTTGAATAAACCCGTACGAAGAACGGGTACTCACAGCTAGTAGTAACTAAAAAGATAACATCCTTTAAGGCTTTTTGATTTATTTTATCTAGAGTTTGCTTTCAACGATCCAGTGATGGTGACCAATTTTTTTATAACAGTTTAATTTATTTTAGTTGTAATTTAACAGCTGATATTTAGTTGGATGTTTGACCACAGTCCGATTGTAAACAAGAGACAGACAAAAATGTTTGAATAGTTTTTTTTGCGAATTTCCCATATAGGGAATAAGCTATTACCGTAGTACTCATGGTAAGACCTGCACCCGGGACTGATTTAATTTTTCATTTTGAGGTCCCTAGAGGCCAAAACACCATCCGTTCAATTTCATATAATATATATATGTGTCCGTTAGCGCGATAACTCGAGCAAAAATGATCCGATTTTGATGAAATTTGGTACAAACGTGTAAACCTACATTTATTCAAACGAGTTTGGTATCCAGCATAATCGGATCATGGGAACGGGGATTTATGGGGGGTTTTATGGGGTTTTCCCATTTTTGACCCTAAAATTTGCAATTTCTTTTTAAACCGTTTTGTAGAGCTTAAAAAAAGAATTAATTTTGTATATTGAAGCGCTGTTGTATGCCTAACGGTCACGGAGAAAATAAAAAAATAGTGTAATTTAAAATTCCCATGTTATTCTTATGGAGAAAATTAAAATGATTGTAGTTTACTGGTTTATGGATATATATTGATAAAATTTATTTATTTCATCCTATACAGTTGACATATGGCCAAAAAACACTTTTTACGTTCCCCGTAGCAGCAAACCTAAGAACTCGTTAAATCTAATGTTATTTAAATAGGGAATAAATATGTATTATTTATGGAAATATTTTAGTAAAAATGTAATCAGACAAGTTGAAATTCGCTTAATCAGCAGGTTTGCTGCGGCTGGGGTATTTTTTTAATGCAACCTGATTGAGGTAGGTAACTCTTCAGTCTTTATGGTGTGGATCTAAATCCTTGGAATTATGTTTTTTTGAACCCTATTAAAATGTGTAATTTGTTCACAAGTCCCCTCATATAATACTATGCCCCACAGGCCACCAAAGGTCCAGTCATTTTAGAGTACTGCTACGGTGTTTCTATAAGCTGTTTTAAATATACCAGCCGATGTAAAAAGCAAAGTGTTTTTCGTTTTTTGATATCTTTATTAGTTCGGGCAGGATCTTCCTTCAAAGTTGGGTTTTCTCCCAGATTAACATGGGGGAATCTAAATATTTAATTGGAAACTTTGTCTCCACTAATTTGAGAGAACGGCTGGGCGTAAAAACTTGATAGAGGTGTCCAAAGAAAGGTATTGGTCTGTAGATGAGTTATAAAAAAAAAAACGAAGTAAATTCGCTTAGGGCTCTGCCCCAGAAGCCTTTAAAGATCCCTCCACAGATTTGTTTACATCTTGGCCATGTGGATAATACTTTTTAATGAAACAGCTGTTAATTAATTTTAAAATTGTGTTTTAAACAACACACATTTATTGGGAGTTACTGAATAGTCCAAAAGAGGTATTTGCAATGTTATTTTCTGATTTTAAAATTGATTTTCTTCTGTATTACGTCATGTTTTGCAATATCTATATATATAATACGTGAAGCCGTATTTTGTTAACGCAACTCCTCCCTTATTTGTGGACCAATTTCAACGTTTAAGGTGTCAAAAGATTCGTCTCAATATGTAGTTTTGCAATAAGGTTTTAGAACTTTAAAATTCCAACTCTTAAGGGCGTGACACCCTCTCAAAGGTCGGGGTTTCCCTATAAGAAATACACAGAACAAATTTAAAAACAAAAACAGCTGTTTATAAAAAGAAACTCATTAGCTTTTTGGGAGTAAATATTAATGTTTTAGTATTCAGTAGGTTAAGACCAAGTTAAGCAGTTAATCAGTTTTGTTGGAAGAACGGAAAATGCCTCAAGTTGAAAGACGAAATATTGTAAACGGGAGGAGGAAACAATTAATAATAAGGTATCTTATGTGTATGAGGAGAGTAGAGAAATAGAGGTCTGATCTAACAGATACACATCCATATACACATGCACTTGGTGAGATGAATTATATTTGCCAGTTTTGCTATGCAACTTACTTTGGAAGTGAAAAAATATACGAAGCCCATACGAAGCCGTGTTGTCACGATTGTAAAATAAACTTGCCTAATGTCATATCAAATTAATGTATGCAAGAGATTTTACTTAGGCTATGACACTGGCGGATCGAGATATTTCAAAACATTTATTAGAAACCATAATAATGCCTTGAGTTGATAAGTTCAATTAGTAAGATTATACCAAATCTTGGCGACTTTATGTTTTCATTGTAAACTTTTGTATTACTCGCTCTACTTTAATTGAGGAAAAACACAAATGGATTGTTTACTTCTAGGTTATGTTGCCTGTTCCTCAAAAAAACGTATAAAAAGTTTTTTGACTGAATTTTAGTTGCAATATTAGACATAAGTGAAGGAATTAGTGTTTATATATTCAACGATTGAGTAGTTAAAGTCAAGTTTATTTTTATGATTAAGGAGAGGCAAATAATATACGCTGTTCAAAAAGAGAAAATGAAAATTCCTATCCAAATCTTATAGATACAAAATTTATCCAACCTATTTCGACAAATGAATCCATATTCAAAATTTTGGGACAGGTATTAAGAGAAACCCCACTGAACAACGTGAGGACGTTCTGATGCGGGGCATATACTGTGACTAACACACAACACGTTAAAATACGTTAACAAACTTTTAATGGTGTTGCTGCTTTAGGCTATTCAAAGGCTTTCCAGTTGATAACCCAGAGTTTGTGGGTAAACAATGGAGCACATTAAATGGTTGATATCACTCCACTTTTCAGGATTCTCTACGGAGAAAATTTGTTTGATTAGGGGGATGTCTAGGCAACAGTTTTCTTCAATTCGCAATGTTGGAAAATCTTGGTTGCAACATGTTAGCTCGAATTGAAGCAGATCGTTTAGCATTCATTAGAAGCTATCAGTTAAAACTGAGAGCAGAAATAATGCAGGTGAATCTTGACGACGCAAATAGAGATATTTAAAATTAGTTTCTAACAAGTATTTAAACAACTCCTAAGATGTAGGCCTAACTAGAATTACTCGAATTTAAGCATGGCGTTTTCCTCAGCGTTATGTTTCATACTATGCGGCTCATTGAGCCGCACGGGTTCTCTAGTAGTTAATAATACTATTGAGTATACAGGGTGTTTCCAAATTTTCTGGACAAAAAAAAGTAAAAGAGCATGAGAAAAGGCAGAAGAAAAGCAAATTAATTAGCCAAGTAGTTATGCTCCTTTCACATTATTTAACACTAGCAGAGTACCCGTCCTTCGTACGGGGTTGGAATATAAACATAAAATGCTTATTGCAGTTATACTCAAGCTTTGCGTTTGCAATAAGAGAGGACACAGTTTGATAAAATTTGCTTTTTTAAATTTACAGTATTCTATAGTATTACACATCTACCATAGCCATAATGTTCTACCACTTCACCTAAACAATACAGAAATATAAATGATCCAATATCACAAATTATTCATGAAATGAAAAACATAAACATAACTGTATAAACAATCCTAATTTGACAGTTGTCATTGCGAATCACAGTTTTTTGTTGCTGCTTAGTTCAAACATGTTCAAATTAGCTGTTTTCATAAATGCAAAAAAGTATAGTGCTGCACCCTGTTGGTAAATCTTATAACTTTTAATGCTTTTCCATATCATAGAACCAACTTTTTTAGTTGAAACAGCTGACTAAATTCTGTAATTCCCTTTAAATATGAATACTCATAAGGTTAACATGGGGAATAACAGAGCCACTGGGGCGGAGCCCGAAAGGATTTTTGAGATAAAAATATGCCTATATGTTAATCGGGAATGTAAGCTATCATCATGCCAAATTTCACCCCAATCCGTCCAGTGGTTTATGCGTGATTGAACTTCAAACAAACAAACAAACAAACACACAAACTTTCACATTTATAATATTAGTAAGATTTTACCCTCACCTTATGTAAATAAAAATTCAAAGGACTTATAACAAAAAATTATGACAAACAAAAATTTGTAAATTCCTGACTAAGTGCAATCTACAAAGCATTCACCCATCCCACCAACTTTCATCTGAGCCATTCACCGTTTATTTTAGGTCGTCTCTCCCATCTAGCACAATGCACACCACACCTGACTCAGATAGGATTTGTTCTCTTAATTTATGATTCTTTCTTCTGTCCAAAAAGACAACCCATAGACCATCCAGACATTGATAAGACATATCAGTCAGTCAAGCACTTTTACAACAGGTCAACCAAAACCCCAGGCATGTAGTTATACCTCACCAGATACAACGATACAAGTTATACAGTTATTCTTCCCAAATAGCAGCAAATGCTGGTATAGCTTTCAGCCGATTTTTACTGTAAGTGTAAATAAAAGTTTGGTTGTGTTAGTCTTTCGTCTGATATATTGGACGTTGAAGAAGAAAGTGATATGATGGCGATGGTGCTAAAATGGATCCTAAACCATTACAACTCAAGTTGCAAGTTTTGGCATAATAATTTGTAGAAGATACTATAAAGGTATGATGGGTTTTCAAAAACGGTTGTTAAAACGTAGTTTTATCTTTTTTCTATAGCCTAAGATAAACTGTAATGTTTAATCAAGTCTCAAAGGAAGAGACAGTTTTTGGATTATTGACTTTTTAGGATTTTTTCAAGTAAATGATGTAAAAAAGTCACTAAAGTTCTTCAATCGATTCAAGACTTAAATGTTACGTGGTTAAACCAAAATCCAAACACTATTGCTCAAATTTCTCTTACTGAACCTTAAAAACTTAAAACCCCTTTGGTTTCAGAAACCAACATTTTGGTTTATTCTTCTTATAAAAACCTTTTAAAAAATGTTTCCGCTTTGTGAGCAAACATTCAAATTTGTTTAACAGATTCACTACCAGGTGACACAAGATCACTCTTACAGCTGAGTGTGACAGTTGGTAGGCATCATGTCTACATACTACATACTACATACTACATAACAGTATTGGACAAAGCTATGAATTTTTCATAATTTATATTTTTTTACATACATTTATATGTAATAGACAAGTTATTGTCTACCTTTACCTAATGGGATTAGCCTATACATCAATTTTTTTATTTAGTACTTACCCAAAGCTGGTATCGATATTTGGCCATCTGCTTGAGGAAAGCAGGGAATTGAGACATGTATGCGACGGGCGCGAGCGCAAACATGCCTCGTATCTTGTTGTTGTACTCTGGCCGAGACACACACATGGTGTAGAACATTGTTGTGCCCATGGAGTGGCCGATGTAGAACAGCTGCTTGTGACCCGTCGTTGCTAGGATGTGGTCGATCATTGCAGGGACATCGTAGTACCCCATCTCATGGAAACTAAACACCATAACACACAGTGGATTAGGTTAAGGTAAGTAATCATAGCTAATTTTATTCAGGGAATTTACTAACTTTTTCTCAAACTACTAAGCATACTAGGAAATCAGTATCATTGATACTCTAGGACAAGAAAAAAGCGCCCTCCGCTCTCTTGCTCCTAGGAAAACCCAGCTTTAGTGTGCTAGTGTATTGTGTATGTGTGTCTTAGACACCCTCTAAATCTCAAACCACTAAAATGCTGGGGCTCATAAAGAATTGCAATAAAAATGTGTATGTTCACATCTGCTGTAACTAGTGTTTAGGTTTTCTTGGTAACCTATGTTTGTTCAAAGTATATACTTACGGAACCAAACTATGAAGAGGATTGACTTAAAATAGTTCAAAGACCCAAAATGTAACCTCTAGTGTTAAAAATCAAGTGAGAGTTCAGCAACCAGTGTTGACGTTAACTGACGTCAATTTTTTAGTTAAAAGGGAAACATTTCTTATTACAAACAAATGTTGTATGTACTTTACAGCTTAATAAACTTCAAATAATTTTAAAATTATAAGATTTTAGGTTCTTATACTGAGAGGTTATGATATTCTTTGGTCAAATTATTTAGGATTTCAATTAATTGTTGACTATCTTCAAAGTATCTATTTATTTTTAGTCAAAATCTATGCCACGAGCTTCTAGTTCTAAGCTAGGTTTGTGTTTTAATTAAGTTGTTCCTAAATGTTTGCCGCAATTAGACAACTCGTACATGATTCTGTCGATGTTTTTCAAAATAAATTTTATAATTTAACGAGGAGAAAATTTCACCCAGTTTAAACTATTTCTGCTAAGCCGTGTGACAGTGACAATGGTGTTGTGGTCAGCTGTTGTCAACCTTGCTCTACAATCCAAGGTCATTGTCACAGCTAGACACCTGTTATGTCACTCTCACAGATTTCCCAGCTGTACTTCCTGTCCTATAAACTGTTCTTTCTCCATTTAGTCCTTTCTCTTTCCTTAAACACCTGTATGGTCAAAGTTCAGGGACAGTAATATGTACAGGGTGTGGTGTTTGATTGTACCGAGAGGGATTTTAACGTCCAAGCTTTACAACTAGATATTATTTAGTACTGATACACACCTGTAGTCCCAAAAGTCGTCCATTGTATCGTTCATTGTTACATGAGTCTTGCAGTAGTTGTTTCCCCTGACGTTCCCTAGCCACACATCGTAACCTGCCTTGGCCAGTACAAAAGCTGAAAAGAAAAAAAAACATACTTATCAGTATCAATATTTTACGGTAGGCCTACAATTAAAATACCTAAATGAAAGTTTTATTTTAAAAAAGTGTTAATTTATAAAAAACCTAATCTGGAAAAATACCTACCTTTACGTAAAATTAAAAGAGTAGTAAAATCAAAAAGAGAATCCTTATTCAGTACAATACAAAATTATCTGATAAAAAGATAGGGCATTTGCTAACAATAAAAAATTAGTTATTTTTCAATTTAAAACTGTATTCTTATAGGTGGCTTACTTGAATCGGAAGAAAGTCCATTATGGCACTATAAGAAATAAAAAATATTACACAACAAAAATTATTACAACATTTCACTGTTGTTATATGTGGTTTAACTTTCATCTGTACTCAGGGACTGTTTCACACTCTAAAAATTTTTGGAAAAGTTGGTGATATTTTCCAATTTTTTCCAAGTGAGTGAAAACAAAACTAGACTTAGACGCCTGTTTGGATGGTTTCTATGTTGTTACTGCAACAGGGATGCAAATAGAAGTCTCTAGGTTCCTAAAAAGAAAGGTTTTAAAAATCGAAATGTAAAAGGTTGGTTATACTGACCGGTTTTAAAATTCTAGATGGTTAAAAAAAATCTACAGTAGTGATTACAAATTAAATAGACAAAACATATTAATTAAATACAAAATGTTTATTCCATTTGTAATCACCCTGTATTATCTGGGCAGATGCGGTTAACCTTAGTAGCAAGTGATCTGGTTTTTGTTTTTGTTAACTATACACAAGTATTTGAGTTGTACAGGGTGAGGCAATGAGAACGCTACAATTTGTTTTACCTGTCACATGTTAATTGTTGCAACAATGAATGATCAGCTGTGCTTAAAACATCAATTATACTATGCCATTTTAGTAAATATTATGCCTGAGGCTATTAACACTAAGATTTTGATGTGGAAACCTATTTATAAAATAGTGGTTCTTGTGCAAAAACCCAGAGATTGTTTGGACCGTATTCCATCCTTGATCAACATGGCGTTGTTCCAGATTGGAAAACAATGTTTAACTAGGTAAATTTATTTAGGATAATCGCTTAAACAAAAAAAAAATAATCGGTGGGTGCCGCAAAACTCTTTGTACTACACCAGCAAATGTTAAAAGAATATGAGTCCAAGTAACTCAAAGTCCGAAGAGATTTGCCAGATAGCTTTTGTTGTTGAAAGCTTTACGTTGGCTAATTTTTTTGGGAGGGGGGGTTGTTCTAATAAGCTACTTGCCGTTCTAGGTTTTTCAAAGTCACCCCACAGATTTGCTTGAACCGAAGCTAAGGATAGTCCAAAAACTAAAGTGATTCCTGAAGAAGTGCTGGAGGAGTATTTGATGGAGTTTCAAGTGGCTAAAAAGGAATGTCAAGTAGGACAATGAAGTCACTTGTAGGATTTTGTTCTCAAGAAATGGAAAAATGACTTTGTTAAGTTAAAATGGCAAAAGATAAGCTGTGTTTTGGTGTGCTATTTATATTCATAGGGTGAATATTATTGAGTTTGTACTGATTATAAATTGGGGCGCTTTCATTGCCCCACCCTGTATTAAAACCTCTACAGTATAGAAAACAGCAATTTGTTTTTATTCTCTTGAAGGCGCGCTTCATCGAGACCTCTCACATTGTTTCGCTCTCCATGGTCGCGGTATTATCTTCTAGCTAAAAGCCCTTGGTGATTGGGGAGATTTGAACCCATGAACCCAGGACCTAGTATTACTTACGCAAGTCTTTGTCAGAGCCTCTCAGTATCCACATGTCCGAGGCCCCGAGGATGCCGTGTTGTAGTAACACTGGAGGCTTCTTGTTCTTGCTCTTCTTGCTCACTATCCTGTGCAGTGGAAGTATGTAGCCGTCCTCTGTGGTGATTCTGTGCTCTTCAGATCTCCACCCGTACATGTTCAGCAGTGCCATCTAGAACAGTTGTTGACTATGTAACAGGAGTAGCAAATGTAAAGTAACAACATAGCTTACATGAATACTTACAGCATAGAAATGAAAATGATTTTTTAAATAAAAATGATTTATTTAAACAGGCAAAGCTAGGGCCACATGGCCCTCTCTTACACTTAACCTGTCAGTAGTGAATATTGTATCGGAAAAAGAATAAAGCTAAGCGCTCACTGGGTCGTTACGGTCGTCACAGCCGTCTCGGCACTTTTTAGAGGGGGTGTGCACACTGCATCGGGCGTTCCGCACTGTCCTCAATCCACCTTTCACCAAAACAGAAGTAAGTTTGGGAGAGGATCAAAAGATGGATGTGGAGTTAGAAATTGTGGTAGTGAGTGCATTTTTTATAGAAGAAGTAAATTTGTATTTGTGTTGTATACAAATCTTTACCAAAAGGAAATAATTAAAATGTGAAATCCTGCAAACTGGAAAAAAGTACAAGAAATCAACTTAGGCATACACTAATTTGGCTATTTCTACTAGTGAATTGATTTCCTTAGGAGAGAGTGAAACATTTCTATTTCAATATATAATTTTCAGTTTATGTTTCGGTTTTGTTTAGGTAATCCTGTACCTAAACGAAAAGTTTTTCTTAAATTCACGCCAGTGTGTTCAGTTTAGAAAAACCAAATGTTTCACCAGTTAGGAAAATATAATACGTTTATACTACTTTTTTATCGCAATGCTGAATGTAAGTTTTACAAAACGGCTAAATTTTACATCTAGCAAAAATAAAAACTTTTCTTCCAAAATTAACCATAAATATCTCAGAACAGCTTCTTATTTTTAACCATTTTTTATTAAGTATGTAGTGTTCTTTTTACTCTCAACAAAAAGGTACAAACTTTAGTAGAACCCATAATGCTGTAAAATTGTGGTCCAAAAAGTATAGGATTTGTTATCTTCCTCATTAAATGTTATAGCTATTCCCACGCTTACCCATGATAAGCGAGTTCTTGACAAGCTAATGAGAGAAAAAAACATGTCAGATTGCTGATACCGTTTATTTTTGGCACTATTTTCCACAAAATGGAAAAATGTAGACTATCCTAACTTCAAGCTAAAAGAGAGTTTCGTTAATGTTCAAGCAAATTATTATGTAACAATCCAACAAATCTTCTGATTACCTTACATCAATTACAGGAAGTACATTAGAACCATTAAGTAAGTACCGGTACTAGCTTCTTAACGATCGAGACTTTAAGGAGATGCAAGTCAGCAGCCGGAAGCTGGATACAGGAAGATAGGAAGACGGAATGAGAAAGAAGAAGTGTCGGCCTGAAGGTCACGTGGTTAACTGATAACAGTAGTCAAGGTCAGCTGATGACAACAATGATCAGCTGATTGAGGCCGTTATCCTCCGCTCGGCGCTCGTCCGATAGGATTAGCATTCCTGCTACCTAAAACGGATTCCACCTTGACCTTTTGTGTATATTTTAGGAAACATTTGCATTTACAAACATTAAAATCTTCAGTTTTATTTTCGAACTGAATCAAATTAACGACATTTAATGCAAAGTTGCAACTTATACATCCTTTGGAACACGGTCAGGGCAATGTCCCAAAACAAATTACGTCACCTAGTAAAATATAAACTTATTTTAGGTGGTATTTTGAAATTCCGATGTTTAGTTCTTTTACATAGGTATCTTTTTAATTAATTACGATAACAATCTTACAGATAATATTATCAGCTTATCTTATCGTTTAATATTGACATTCAAATATCTTTTAGAAAACTGTATTAATTTGGTATATATTTGTAAAATTTTAATAGACTACATTTTGGGATATGTCCCTCACTATGCTATGTCATTGACTATGACTATAAGTAAACATTTAATCATATACAATCTGAATCGTGTTTTGACATGTATTGTAATGTCCGGTAATTTTTTAATATGCTGATGTTGACTAGTTTCCTCTTTAGGGTAAATTTCTTGAGTAAAATATACACCCGAACATGTTTTGTAATCGCCAAATCATGTAGCATCGCTGTACAGATTTTCGATTAAGTATTCCCCAGACACTATTTTATAAAAAAATACCCCCGCCGCAGCAAACCTGCAGACTAAGCGAATTTCCATTTGCCTGATTGGATTTACACTAAAATGTCTCCTTAAAAATATCACATTTATTCCCTATTTAAATAGAATCAGTTTAACACATACTTAGGTTTGCTGCAACAGGGAGGGTAAGTGTTTTTTTTATGTAAAATGTTAATAGTTAGTAAGAAATTAAAACATTTTCCAAATTTGGGCAAAATATGTTAATAAACAAGCAAACTACAACAGTTTACTTATTCTCCATAAGAATAACATGGGAATTTTAAATTAAAAATTTTTTGGAATTTTCTCCGTAACCATTAGGCGCATTATAACGCTTCAATATACTAAATTATTTGTTTTTTTAAGCTCTACAAAATAGTTTGGAAAGAAATTGCAAAATGTTATGTTTTTTGGGTCAAAATGGGAAAAACCCATTTTTACCCCATAAACCCCCGTTCCCATGGTCCGATCATGCTGGTTCGCGAACTCGTTCGAATAAACGTAGGTTTACACGTTTGTACCAAATTTCATCAAAATCGGATCATTTTTTCTCGAGTTATCGCGCTAACGGACATATATATATTAACTTGAACGGATGGTGTTTTTGGCCTCTAGGGACCTCAAAACGAAAAAAAATCGGTCCCGGGTCCAGGTCTTACCATGAGTACTACGGTAATAGCTTATTCCCTATATGGGAAATTCGCTAAAAACAGGCCTACAAAAAAAATAATAAAAACAACTCTGACAGATACATTCTCAGAAGCTATTCTCAAGATTTTTCACATGGTTCAGTATATGGAATGTTTACTAGTGATGGTGCTTATTTTGAGTGTTTTGGGAAAATATCGTAATTTAAGGAAATGGCTCCGAGGTATCATTTGTCAATGAGATCGTGTTTTAGTCAATTAGGTAAAGCTTGCAGCCTTTACAAGCCAAGTCATGATTTTCCTTATCCTGGGGTTGTTTTCTCCCCAGCATGATTAGACCCTACGCCTAGACAAAATAATATCTAGGTCAATGTTTTTATAATCCTCACAAAATTAGGCTATGGTTTCTGGGTTTGTAGAAGGGGTTTTTTTATAATTCTTAGCTTAGATTTTGTTGCTTACGGAGGTTTTGGCAAATTTGAATGTAGCCATTAAAACCACCCGATTGTATGAATACAGGATAATTGCGGACACGGACAATTGGGGACACGTCTTAAAAGCGGACAATTGCGGACACTAGGGATTAATGCTACCTAACAAGGGTTTAACAGGTATCTACAAATATTTCACTTCCGGACAACTGCGGACACATGTTCTGGAAAGAGTCTGATTTCCACCTAAAGAACAGATTCATACATATGATTTTAAGACTGATTTATATCACACTTTACACACTAACCTAACCTAACCTAGCCTAACCTAACATATATCGTGTATGTATCTGTTCCTTAGGTGGAAATCAGACTCTTTCTAGAACATGTGTCCACAGTTGTCCGGCAGTGAAATATTTGTAGATACCTGTCAAACCCTTTGTTAGGTAGCATTAATCTCTAGTATCCGCAATTGTCCGCTTTTAAGACGTGTCCCCAATTGTCCGTGTCCGCAACTGTCCGGACACCGATTGTTTTATTTTCAAGCAAATCCATAAGTTTTGTCAATTTTTGTTTTATTGACTACTTGTAACATATTAAAAATAACAATACGTCCCTTATAGCAGCAAACATCAGAAAACTTTTCTTCCCTGTGTTCATTAAATGCTAGTAGTATTTTTTAAACATGTTTCAATAGCTTACTGACTAGTATGAAAGTACACATATACAACATATATAGGTATATATAATATATGGACTAATTTTAAGTTTTCCTTTCACTTATATTTCTTGTATAACGCATTTGCAACATTTCTAGATGTTTGTCGCACAATAACCAATTACAATTTTTGTTATTTAACCCATTACATCAACACTATTATTTATGTGTTTATTATTCGAATAGCACAATTCAAGCGATTGTAGTTGTAGAAAGGATCAAGGGAATGTTGCTGGACCAGTGGTCAGTGGACGTTATGGGAAACAGAAAGGCATAAACATCGTTAGCCAACTTTCCCACTTAAATTTAGACGAATTGCAGAGCAAACAAAATCCCTACTAAGATATGAGATGATGATTTGCGTGTCAAATAACAAGACAGTTAGTATTTTACATGGTGGGCCGTGAGCGTCAAGTCCTGAGCTAGGTTGGTAACGAAAATTACAGAACATACGTCGCTTATAAAAACAAACAAAAAATAATAATTAGATTTAATAGGTACGCTGATTTATGAATCATTTTCAAGAGTTGTTAGCCTCCGAATGACGTTTGAACATTTATAATGGTTTATGTACCTGCATTCAGTAATCCAAATCGCTGCTTGTGACAACTTTAGTTTCGTTTCTGCTAAGGAGCCATCTTCAGGCTGTACAAGGTGTCGTTCAGGTTATTTACCTACACTGTATAGTGTATGAAAGTCGTCATTGATAATACAAATACATAAAACACACACACGGTTGTTTTAATGTTTGGCGTTTGTCTATCAATGTTTATGTACAGTACTTTTATTATCAATGACGACCCTCATATACGGTGGAGGTAAATAACCTGAACGATACCTTGTACGGCCTGAAGATGGTTCCTTAGCAGAAACAAAACTATAGTTTGAAACAAAACAAGTAGTAATTTGAATTACTGAACAAATTAAAGCTATAAATGGAGTGTTTGATATCTAAGGCTGGACGATTCCTGTAAACCTAAATCAGAATATAATGCCGTTTAGGCTCTGCCTAGCTGCACGACGAAGCAAGTGTCATAAATATAGGACACGTTATGCATAAGTTGTCAACCTTAAAAAACACGTTGATTCCAAAAAATCAACAAGAATTTCTCAAACTTTAAAAATAGCCATCTTTCTCATTAAAAATATTATTAGACTTAAGGTTGCGTAGCAGAACAAATTGTCCAGGTTTTGTGTTTTTCAAAGCCAACAAACTCTTTTAAACACAAATTGTTGTAAGCAATATAAGGCAAATTATGGTATTTTTAAATTTTTGATTGATTCATAAACATTAGCATATTTGAAGTACATTAGCATGAACACTAAGGTCCTACGAACCAATGAAATTCGTTAATCAATGCCACAAATTATAAAGTTAAGCACAAAACTCGTTTACCGGTTTAGCCCCAAATTGAATTACACAACGCTAGTTAAAGCACGATATCAATTACGTTTGATTTTTCAAAAAGTACACATTTTGTTGTTATAAAAAGCTATTAAGATTTTTATAAAAACTATCAATCTCACTACTACTATCATTGTCAACTATCTATCTCTTGTCTATGTCTCGTAACCTTGTATTTTTTTATATCTCACCGGTGGCCTTGTTACATGAGGAATCACAAGAGGAAGTACTTAAACACTTGTAGGCCTAGGGAAAACGGTAAAAACCCATGTGTTGTGGATGTGTCGGGAATCGAACCCTTCCCTCCTGTACCGAAGGCCGAGGCGCTAGACTAGCAACATACCCTTTGATTTGACAATATATCAACTGCCCCTATCTATCAATTTACTCATAGTGCAGTTTTTTTATTATTTTAGCATCTATTACTTATGAAGGTTTTTGTTCAAGAGATTTTCGAATCGAAGTATGACATATTTTGTTTGGGCGGGCATTAATTGCCCCCACTGACCTGAGTCAGGAAGTCGGGTATTCCTGAATTGCGCCAACTACTTCAGGGAGCCGCCCAATACTTTAACTGCACCTAGTGGCGTCTCTCTTTGATTGTAGGTTGGGTTTAGTTAGGTTAGGTTAAGTTAGGTTAGAATAACAAGGTCATTCGTTCTGCCGGCTCACCCCTACCTGGCTTGGACTTGGCGCAACTAAGGGACATTTTTTGGGGCCATTTGAGGTCTTAGCGCTATTGAGGAACTCTTGGTCCAATTAATCCATTGGTTTACCTTAACTTGGAACTGCATAACCTTTTGATAGGGAAATTCAATGTCCTGAGTAACAATTTACATCAGAACATGCAAGGATGATGTTCTCTTCCTCCTTGATCCTTGACTACATATAGATACCGAGTTGTCTTGCCATAGATGTTGAACTGCAGATGGTGTTGTCATTGCTTCAGAATCGGTAACACTCATAGCATACCGCGCTGAACATGGCGTTTTCAAGGCTCACGTGCTCGTCTTTTAGAATGCAAGTAAACAACGTATAATATAATAGCAGCATTTTGAATTAGTAGTGATATTACATTGGCAAAGACCCCATAAACCTCGAAAGTAATAGTAATAAATTGGAATTAGGAGAGTTTTTAAGTTGTAATTTTAACAAGTAAAAGTTTATCCTCCCTAAACTAAACAAGAAGGACACTTGTTGGTGCTCATTGACGAATGGACGTCTCCGGCTACTAAAAAGCCCCTCTTGCTAATTTCAGTAGTTTTGTTGTCCGTGGGTAAGCAATTTACGCAAAGAATTGTACTGCGTTTATTAACATGATAACTTCGTAAATGCAAACCTGAAATAAGAAAAGTATACAGTACTGACTTAAGATAAAATAAGTAAATTTATCCACAGGAAAAGCTTTATTGAAGTGATATTTCAATATAAATAATGTTAATAATAATTTACATGTGGTTATGCAATAAAATGTCAAAACGAAAACGAAATGCTCTTTAGTGTAAAAAAAAAAATCGATAGCGTTTAATAACTCCAGTACCTACTAATTGGTCGATGCAGTACTTGTTCTCCATTACAGTAATACAAGCTGCTATACCCGTACTTTGCAACGGGATGACAATGTGACCTAGAGAGCTATTATTAAAGTGGTGCTGATGTGTGTTTTAAAATACAGCAACTCTATGATTTAGTTTGAAAATATAAACTAATTTAAAAGCGTAAACCTACTTACTTTCAAACCCCTACTTTTGATGTTACCTGTAATAGATCTCTAAGAATATGACAACATACCTTAGTGCAGTTATAGCATCAAATGAGCAATACTTTACAAAACGTATACAACCTCACTTTAAAACCAAACATAACCTCCTCAATCTACATAAAGCGTTACAAACATCTTATTCGAGTAAATAAACAAACACCAGTTCATATATTGTACTGACCAGCTGTTTCATTAACTAAATTAAATTAAATCATGTAAACATTGGAACCATGCCAGGCGTAGTCCTTTAGAAATCCGCCTGTGGGGCAGAGCCCTTAGGAAATTCGTCCATATCAATACTTTTCGGCAAATCTACACACTCTAAGCTTCATTTTGATGTGCCATATGCCTATATTTTTATTTGCTAAATGACCTTAACCGTTTACATAAAATTTGATTGTATCACTTTAATAATATAATAGATGGTAGATCGTGGGTTATTTCATACACCAATCATCATTTGTTTTATTGTAAGACATAAAAATGCCATCTTTATTGCGTCGCTGCTTGTATTGTAAAAGGGTGATAATTGGGCTGTAAACTTATTATTGAGACATTGCATGGTCAATTAATTTCGTAATTTTCTAGCGTTTTCCTCAATTCGCCATAAAACATAGCATAAGTATAGTAATAAAGTGTTAATAAATACCATTATGTAAAGTAAAAGTTTATTTTTGTCTGGATAACAATTTGTTAAATAATACAAGCCTGGATTGCGATGGAATTTCAAACACTTCATTGTTAGTAGATAAGTACTTAATTTTGTTTAATTATTCAATTTTATAGCTATGCTCTACGGACCATGAAATGTTTCAAGTAATTCTGTACAATTATTTTATGCCAGCTACCAAAATAAACAAAACTTTACGCATACATTCGAAAATTGGTTTTAAATAATGTTCATAGTAAATATTTCCATAATTTCATTGACTGTGGATACTGAACAACGTTTACTTTATTCTCAAGAGAATTTATTAATCAAAAATTAATTCAAAAAAAGGTAAAGAGACATTCTTAAATTAGTTGATTAATCTCTTGATCTTGTTGATTATTGTACTATAGAAATGTTTTTTTATGAATGTTGTAGTAAGAATAAAGATGATATTCTCAACAAAATTGCATTTTAACGTAAGCCTGATGTATTTAATTTTGAATTATCCAATATTGAGGTAAGTTTGTGTGCTGCGCCCTAAACAAGTTTGTTAAGCGACATAACCTTTTTTCATTACAAATCGTAGCACGGGATAACTAGGTCCTAATAACATATTGCCTGTATCAACGCTTGATGAGTCAGCAAATTCTAACACTTCCACAGTTAGTCAACTATGAAGATAAGAGTTGATTCACAACTCGCGCTAGACATCACCTGTCTACGGTGTCGTGTCGTCATTGGGTTATAATGACTCTTGGTTGGTGGATCCTCTATTCATTCCATCTATAGCGATTTGACTAAATAAACAGCTGTTCTAATTTAGAAACAAAGTTTCATAGCCCAGCTTATAAAAACTGTATGCACACAAGGTGCGGTGCTATTTAAATTAATAAAGTGTCTGTATGTAAATAAATTAAATTCATACCCAACCCTTATACAGTAACGGATTTATTTGGCTTAGGTTTGTATTTTTGAACACTATTACTACTAATTTAATAGATCCAATAGCAACTACACGTAATATAAATAATTTTAGTGGCAGTCATTTAACATTTGTATGGTTAAAATTAATGTTTGCGAAATAATTTTGGTTTGCGTCCTTTAATGTTACTTACATCTATGAATGGTACAGTATTTGTATATAACTGTTAACAATATTTTACTGTTGTTCGAAATTAGACTAAGACACGATTATTGTTGATTATTTAAAGAATAATTTACAAAAACCACATTTCTTCTGGAATTTACAGTTTCCTCAGTGAAAGGTTATTTGCACCGTTAATCGTATTAAGTTTAGCTCTTGGATAGCGGATGAACCCTAAGACGAACTCACTTAGATAGCTAAACGACAGTTAGATAGTAAATTATACTGCAGATATGTACGTGCGGCTCCCCACACCATGATAGCAATGGCAGTGATAGAAAATGGTAAACAAACTTTGCTGTGTTTACAGTCCTAGCTCGATAACTGGGCTGGACATTAGTAAATATTTGATTAACTAAAACCTGTCTGACATAATTAATGAATACCTCCCAATGCGCACGAAATTGATACTCGTATCAGTTACTAAAATACATAGGCTAATCAATTGCTAATAGTAGTCACTGATATGAATGTCAATTCCGTGCCCATCTTCAGGAACGTCTTGGACATCAGGCCTTAAGATTATACAATTGACGAAATAAAAGTGTAGATGACAACATAGATATACTGGAATGTATGTATGTAGGTGCGATGTTTGCGATAGAGTCATTGTTTAACCTAACTCATGAGTCTATGGTACAAGATTCATCCAGTATTTACTGATCTATTCTTACCGTACAACATTACTAACTAAAGCTACGAAGGATTGAACAGCAAAAAACGCGGGTGAATATGTTTTCCAAATGAAAATTTCAGTACTGTTTTTGAGTGTGACTAAGAAATTAATTCCTTGATATCTACCGCCTTTGGCTTGTTACTTGATAGTTTGAATTGAATATCCTTTATATTTTTTGCCATAATACCTTATGGATTTTGTATGTGTTGATAATATGCGTTGACATTTCCTGAGCAGCGTGACTGAATCCATGTCTTGCAAAGTATGGCAAATCTGAGATAATAAGCACTTACTGTGGTTATAGTTAATGTCGATTAACAAATTTTACCTTTCAGTAACTTAAATAGTTCAACAGGTAATTTCCAAGAATCCATAAATGTAGAATGAATTATATGGTAACTCACTTAAATATCCTGATCACTTGTACTAGGTTCAGAAACTATTCTATGTTTGTAGTTCAGCTACATATACGTAGTTTAAGAACTATCAAGAACTTCTTATTTCAGTTTTGTTATGTGTCTGATGATGCCAGCATAGCTGGCAAAAGGCCTCATAAAATTAAAAATTCAAAAATATTGGTGAAGTTTTTATTTCAAATTTATATCAAGAACTTATTAGTATAAAAGGCTTTGACCATGATATGTCCTTCAAGTAAACATTTTGACCCGAAACTCGTCAAAGGTCGGACAAATGCGTGGCGAATCAAAGATGAATGGAGCCGATCATACAATGAACGTCCATAAGGAAAACTTGTAATAGTTTATCAAAACCTTTAATCATACGCTTGGTTGTTGATCATTATCATTGTTTATGCGTAAACCCGGCGAAGGTCGATGGACCCAAACTTTGCTGATATGCATAACAACAACGATAATTAATAAGAAATAAATCCTGCCAATTATCCCTAAAGGAAGTTACATCGTTACCGTCTCCGTAATTACAAGACTGCTTTGGGACAGGTTGCTTGCTAATTTGTATTGCTTTGGGACAGGTTGCTTGCTAATTTGTCTTGCTTTTGGACAGTTTATCTTACTGATTTGTCTTGCTTTGGGGCAGTTTATCTTACTGATTTGTCTTGCTTTGGGGCAGTTTATCTTACTGATTTGTCTTGCTTTGGGACAGTTTATCTTACTGATTTGTCTTGCTTTGGGGCAGTTTATCTTACTGATTTGTCTTGCTTTGGGGCAGTTTATCTTACTGATTTGTCTTGCTTTGGGACAGTTTATCTTACTGATTTGTCTTGCTTTGGGGCAGTTGTCTTGTTAGTTTGTCTTGCTTTAGGACAGTTTGTCTGGCCAATTTGTCTTGCTTTGGGGCAGTTTGTCATGTTATTTGTCTTCCATTGAGTTATACATGATTTGGGAACTTTGGTCTACAAAAGAAAACTGATCAGTTGTATTTGTTGTCTGACTGCTGTAGGTAATACAGCTGATAATGACGTCACAGACGAGGAAATACTTGACGGGTAAAGGGCTAAGCTCGTCCACAACTATGCGACTACTCCTCTAATTAAATATGTGATTTCAATTAACTCTAACTATGTGATTTCCTCGTAATTGACTAGAAGGTCGTCGGTTCGATGCTGAGAATGTCAGTAGTTTTGATGATTCAAAACTGTACCTAACTGTTACTACATACACAAGTTAAAATTTTTGAAATGTTTAACTTTAATAAATAGTCCTGACTAATAACCCAATTGTCAGTAACAAGAATACTCCAATAATCTTCGCATTAATACGTACCCAGATAAAATAAAGTCGTGTAGCCTGGATCTAAAAACATGTAAAAATATTTTCGCACAAACATCATTCTTTACTGTGGCTTTTAGACTTATACGTAGTTCGTTGTAATCGTTGGCGACATGGCGACATTACTGCCTTGCGTGCTTGACTGTTTTTCTCACAATCAATCGTATTCATACCCCAACTCATGCAATCTTCAAAACGTATAAAAACCTACAATTACCACTTAACCTGTCATAACCACTTGACCTTGTAAGTTTATTGCTGTTGCGTAAAACGAGTAGACTGCACTGTGTAGTTAGTAGTTATGCAGGTATGCTAAACGTTTTTCAATAACGGAATTGTATTGTTTAATAGCTAATCTTTCAGAGTTTGGCTGTTTATTTTATTCTTTACAATTATGTGTCTTTATTCAAACGTAGTGTTAGGATTTTATTATACATTTAGGCCTCCATTATAAATTTATAATTCCATAGAGTAAAGGAACCTTATCTACTATTTGTGCCCATAAAATTATTATACATCTAATAAGGAGGGAATTCGAACTGGGGAAACATTTAATTGTTAAATATTAAATGATTTTAAACTCAACTTTTAAAAGTTTTTTTTATATTTTCACTTCATAGCATGAACATTTCTGAGTCTGCATAAACTAACTTTATCTATAAGAAAATATCGTAATAAACCTTGATGAAAAACTTTAAGATTACATAAAAAAACCTAATTTAAAAAATCAGTACTTAGAGGTTGTCCAGTGGTCAAAAACTTGACCAAAAATAATTTGATCTAATGCACATACTTCTCTATTTTTACCCAAGCTGTAAATAAATAAAACATGTGATTGGAATTTCTTCCATTTTTATTTTGATTTTCTGTTTGTATTTCATTGTTATTACGCCACCAGCTTGGCAACCCATGAAGCCGTTAATTATTTCAAATTTTAATTAATTTTCTTTTTGCTTATTTTTGAGCCTATTTTAAATTATAAAGTAATTCTGCACATCTACATTAAAATATTTTTCTAACAGTATGCATAGATTGTCTCTGCAATGCGCAGGAGCTAGGAAAAAAGGTTTAAAAGAAACATGCTTACCTATTAACATATTTGATAAATAAATTTGTAATCTCCATATTAACAGTAACATTGTTATTTTAATTACATATATTTGCCAATTAATTTTGCAGGCTTATAAACAGGACGGCACAAATCACCACGGTATTTCGTGGTGTTTTGTTTACTCTTTCGATAACAGTTAAACGAACTAAGGCCAAACTCACAGCTTCGTTTACATTAACCAATACGCCATTCCTATTGATTGACGAGGTACATAATTTAAAATGTTAATCCTAGACTTAAATCTCTATTTCTATTCTGTGTTCCTCACGAACTGCACTAGTTAGACGGTCCAAGGATTTTTCCGTTTCGAGCCAAACTAGTTCCGACGCATACTTTATCCATAGATTTAGACTTGAGAGGACAATCTAGTTTTGAAATGCAATTTACGAGTCTCTTCCCTAGTGGGATCAGTCAATAGGCATTCGTGAATATTTGTGTAAATTAATAGAACGTTTTAGAAATAATGCGGTAAGTAGAAATTAGTGTGACAAACATATATTTCATAGATTAGGTAATCCACAACCATGGTGTTAGGTTAATATGCGATTACTAAACGATGAGTGTTTAATGAATGAAATGATGAGTTACTAAGCGCTGTTTTCCTCGTCAGAATTCATTCATTAAGAGCCCTATCTATGATTAATGACTTAGAGTTCAGTTTCAAAAGTCGCTAGGCAGCTACTGACTTTTCTCATTATAGAACCAATCATACACTAGAATAGTCAAAAAACATAACTCGACTTCCCAAATATTAATACATATTGGCGTACCTATTTAAATTTGCTAGACCAATACATTTATCAAGTTGATTTTATAGGTACTGTACAATTGGACATATACAGGGTGATTGATATAAGTGTGCCAGCCGTTTTATTCGGAAACTATAAGAGATATCAAAAAAAGTTAAATGGTAAGTGCCTTGGATTTTTATTTTAAAAATTGTAGTCAAGTCAAAAAAATTATTTTAGCCGCCATTTTTCCAATATGGCCGCCAACTTTGATTTTTCTTATGACCCTGTATTTTATGATGTATTCCGGTAGAAAATGTAATTTTAAGACGATTTTATTCTTGTAATTCTTTTCATAAACCTAACCGTTTCTAAGATAATAATGGTTAAAGTTTTGAAATTTCTGCATGAGAAAGAGTTTCGATAAAGGCCTAAGCAAGCATGCCAGCCGTTTTATTCGAAAACCATTCAAAATTTCACAACTTAAACTATTATTATCTTTGAAACGGTTAGGTTTATGAAAAAAATTACAAGAATAAAATCGTCTTAAAATTACATTTTCTACCAGAATACATCATAAAATACAGGGTGTTCCATAAGAAAAATCAAAGTTGGCGGCCATATTGGAAAAATGGCGGCTAAAATAATTTTTTTGACTTTACTAAAATTTTTTAAATAAAAAGTCAAGGCACTTACCATTTAACTTTTTTTGATATCTCTTATGGTTTTCGAATAAAAAGGCCTGGCACACTTATATCAATCACCCTGTATGCACCTGTATTAGTCAATAACTCACATGCAACGTTATTCGCCCACCATAATACATTATTTACCTACGACAGTTTTTTAAAGTAGCCGTTTCAGTTTAGTTCTCAGAATTGAAAAGATTCACTTAACATAATTTGTTTTACTTAACAACACGGGTAACGGACCAACGAGGTTCAAGGATTGAGAGAAAAGAAGTAAAATTGTAATGCTTCGAACTTTAATCAGCTGTTAAGACCAATTTAATTGTTAATGACTGCAATAGTGTTTGGTACAATGATTTGTTGCATCACTGTCAGTGGCAATGAGAGGCTATAAACGAAAACATAACCTCTCTTAGAAGTTATGAGTAGTAGTTGTTAGTAATTAAAAAACTGTCATAGGTAAAGTAGTGTACGCAACGTGCGTAAACAGCCTTTAACGACACTAGTAGTTGTTTTTAAGGCACTAGCCAAGGCTCGTACCTTAAATTTCTACTCGTGTCGTTAACACTATCTTTACGCGATCGTTGCGTAAACTACTATTGTACGTGTCGGGTATCCGTTATCGTTACTTATGACAAACCCCTGGAAATTCAAGGTGAAACAAATCCGGGATCTACCACAAGGACTGAAACTCAGTCAATAAGTTGTTCAGTGAACTGTTGCTTTTAACGAGCATTGCTTGTGCCAGGTTGGTTAGCTCAACTCCAAACCCTAGATGAAGCTGTGTTAGCTTTATTTATTTATTTCGACAATTTACAATAGCTATAGGTAACCCAAAACAAATAACGACCGCCTTTGGCTTGTTACTTGATAGTTTGAATTGAATATCCTTTATATTTTTTGCCATAATACCTTATGGATTTTGTATGTGTTGATAATATGCGTTGACATTTCCTGAGCAGCGTGACTGAATCCATGTCTTGCAAAGTATGGCAAATCTGAGATAATAAGCACTTACTGTGGTTATAGTTAATGTCGATTAACAAATTTTACCTTTCAGTAACTTAAATAGTTCAACAGGTAATTTCCAAGAATCCATAAATGTAGAATGAATTATATGGTAACTCACTTAAATATCCTGATCACTTGTACTAGGTTCAGAAACTATTCTATGTTTGTAGTTCAGCTACATATACGTAGTTTAAGAACTATCAAGAACTTCTTATTTCAGTTTTGTTATGTGTCTGATGATGCCAGCATAGCTGGCAAAAGGCCTCATAAAATTAAAAATTCAAAAATATTGGTGAAGTTTTTATTTCAAATTTATATCAAGAACTTATTAGTATAAAAGGCTTTGACCATGATATGTCCTTCAAGTAAACATTTTGACCCGAAACTCGTCAAAGGTCGGACAAATGCGTGGCGAATCAAAGATGAATGGAGCCGATCATACAATGAACGTCCATAAGGAAAACTTGTAATAGTTTATCAAAACCTTTAATCATACGCTTGGTTGTTGATCATTATCATTGTTTATGCGTAAACCCGGCGAAGGTCGATGGACCCAAACTTTGCTGATATGCATAACAACAACGATAATTAATAAGAAATAAATCCTGCCAATTATCCCTAAAGGAAGTTACATCGTTACCGTCTCCGTAATTACAAGACTGCTTTGGGACAGGTTGCTTGCTAATTTGTATTGCTTTGGGACAGGTTGCTTGCTAATTTGTCTTGCTTTTGGACAGTTTATCTTACTGATTTGTCTTGCTTTGGGGCAGTTTATCTTACTGATTTGTCTTGCTTTGGGGCAGTTTATCTTACTGATTTGTCTTGCTTTGGGACAGTTTATCTTACTGATTTGTCTTGCTTTGGGGCAGTTTATCTTACTGATTTGTCTTGCTTTGGGGCAGTTTATCTTACTGATTTGTCTTGCTTTGGGACAGTTTATCTTACTGATTTGTCTTGCTTTGGGGCAGTTGTCTTGTTAGTTTGTCTTGCTTTAGGACAGTTTGTCTGGCCAATTTGTCTTGCTTTGGGGCAGTTTGTCATGTTATTTGTCTTCCATTGAGTTATACATGATTTGGGAACTTTGGTCTACAAAAGAAAACTGATCAGTTGTATTTGTTGTCTGACTGCTGTAGGTAATACAGCTGATAATGACGTCACAGACGAGGAAATACTTGACGGGTAAAGGGCTAAGCTCGTCCACAACTATGCGACTACTCCTCTAATTAAATATGTGATTTCAATTAACTCTAACTATGTGATTTCCTCGTAATTGACTAGAAGGTCGTCGGTTCGATGCTGAGAATGTCAGTAGTTTTGATGATTCAAAACTGTACCTAACTGTTACTACATACACAAGTTAAAATTTTTGAAATGTTTAACTTTAATAAATAGTCCTGACTAATAACCCAATTGTCAGTAACAAGAATACTCCAATAATCTTCGCATTAATACGTACCCAGATAAAATAAAGTCGTGTAGCCTGGATCTAAAAACATGTAAAAATATTTTCGCACAAACATCATTCTTTACTGTGGCTTTTAGACTTATACGTAGTTCGTTGTAATCGTTGGCGACATGGCGACATTACTGCCTTGCGTGCTTGACTGTTTTTCTCACAATCAATCGTATTCATACCCCAACTCATGCAATCTTCAAAACGTATAAAAACCTACAATTACCACTTAACCTGTCATAACCACTTGACCTTGTAAGTTTATTGCTGTTGCGTAAAACGAGTAGACTGCACTGTGTAGTTAGTAGTTATGCAGGTATGCTAAACGTTTTTCAATAACGGAATTGTATTGTTTAATAGCTAATCTTTCAGAGTTTGGCTGTTTATTTTATTCTTTACAATTATGTGTCTTTATTCAAACGTAGTGTTAGGATTTTATTATACATTTAGGCCTCCATTATAAATTTATAATTCCATAGAGTAAAGGAACCTTATCTACTATTTGTGCCCATAAAATTATTATACATCTTATAAGGAGGGAATTCGAACTGGGGAAACATTTAATTGTTAAATATTAAATGATTTTAAACTCAACTTTTAAAAGTTTTTTTTATATTTTCACTTCATAGCATGAACATTTCTGAGTCTGCATAAACTAACTTTATCTATAAGAAAATATCGTAATAAACCTTGATGAAAAACTTTAAGATTACATAAAAAAACCTAATTTAAAAAATCAGTACTTAGAGGTTGTCCAGTGGTCAAAAACTTGACCAAAAATAATTTGATCTAATGCACATACTTCTCTATTTTTACCCAAGCTGTAAATAAATAAAACATGTGATTGGAATTTCTTCCATTTTTATTTTGATTTTCTGTTTGTATTTCATTGTTATTACGCCACCAGCTTGGCAACCCATGAAGCCGTTAATTATTTCAAATTTTAATTAATTTTCTTTTTGCTTATTTTTGAGCCTATTTTAAATTATAAAGTAATTCTGCACATCTACATTAAAATATTTTTCTAACAGTATGCATAGATTGTCTCTGCAATGCGCAGGAGCTAGGAAAAAAGGTTTAAAAGAAACATGCTTACCTATTAACATATTTGATAAATAAATTTGTAATCTCCATATTAACAGTAACATTGTTATTTTAATTACATATATTTGCCAATTAATTTTGCAGGCTTATAAACAGGACGGCACAAATCACCACGGTATTTCGTGGTGTTTTGTTTACTCTTTCGATAACAGTTAAACGAACTAAGGCCAAACTCACAGCTTCGTTTACATTAACCAATACGCCATTCCTATTGATTGACGAGGTACATAATTTAAAATGTTAATCCTAGACTTAAATCTCTATTTCTATTCTGTGTTCCTCACGAACTGCACTAGTTAGACGGTCCAAGGATTTTTCCGTTTCGAGCCAAACTAGTTCCGACGCATACTTTATCCATAGATTTAGACTTGAGAGGACAATCTAGTTTTGAAATGCAATTTACGAGTCTCTTCCCTAGTGGGATCAGTCAATAGGCATTCGTGAATATTTGTGTAAATTAATAGAACGTTTTAGAAATAATGCGGTAAGTAGAAATTAGTGTGACAAACATATATTTCATAGATTAGGTAATCCACAACCATGGTGTTAGGTTAATATGCGATTACTAAACGATGAGTGTTTAATGAATGAAATGATGAGTTACTAAGCGCTGTTTTCCTCGTCAGAATTCATTCATTAAGAGCCCTATCTATGATTAATGACTTAGAGTTCAGTTTCAAAAGTCGCTAGGCAGCTACTGACTTTTCTCATTATAGAACCAATCATACACTAGAATAGTCAAAAAACATAACTCGACTTCCCAAATATTAATACATATTGGCGTACCTATTTAAATTTGCTAGACCAATACATTTATCAAGTTGATTTTATAGGTACTGTACAATTGGACATATACAGGGTGATTGATATAAGTGTGCCAGCCGTTTTATTCGGAAACTATAAGAGATATCAAAAAAAGTTAAATGGTAAGTGCCTTGGATTTTTATTTTAAAAATTGTAGTCAAGTCAAAAAAATTATTTTAGCCGCCATTTTTCCAATATGGCCGCCAACTTTGATTTTTCTTATGACCCTGTATTTTATGATGTATTCCGGTAGAAAATGTAATTTTAAGACGATTTTATTCTTGTAATTCTTTTCATAAACCTAACCGTTTCTAAGATAATAATGGTTAAAGTTTTGAAATTTCTGCATGAGAAAGAGTTTCGATAAAGGAGTGTAGGACTTTCGGCCTGGGGTGATTATGAGAAACTTACCCTCCGCAACAAACAATAGGGAACGTGGGTAGCTCTGAGTCTGCTGTCCCCAAAAGATTCCCTATAGGTAAATTGAAAAGATTTTGTGGGTAAGAGGGAAGTAGGGAAGGGGTGATATGGGGTGTTTGACACAACAAGCTGGCCAAAAACTATGAATAGGATTAGGTACGGTACTTCCAAGAAGGACCTGAGCCCCAGAGCACTCCAGAGCAAGAGCAGGTATTAGATGGATTTAAATCTAAGTTTGGGCTAGTTTAGTTACAAACACCGTGCTAAAAGTTGTATATTTAAACAGTTTTTAACCAATTTTAACGACGATTTGACGACATATGTGTCACCTCAGTTCAAGATACAAAAACAGTGGATATGTATAAATTGACCATCATAATATTAGTTATAGATATTATAGTTTTGTATATACATTATAGCTTTTATAGATAGGCTACTGCAGAAGGTGGGGCCACCATCCGCCTATTGTCACTATAGCTTTCATAAATCACAAACGTTGACGAATTAGTCTCACTTAATATGATTTCAAGGCTTGTTTACATAAGAATCCATCCACTCAATAGTACAAAAATATTATCCATACAACAGTATATTATATTATTACAGTGATACAATCAAATTTTATGTAAACGGTTAAGGCCATTTACCAAATAAAAATATAGGCATATGGCATATCAAAATGAAGCTTAGAGTGTGTAGATTTTGCCGAAAAGTATTGATATGGACGAACTCCCTAAGGGCTCTGCCCCACAGGCTGATTTTCAAAAGGCTACGCCTTGCATGTTTTGGAAGTTATTATTTGATTAATTTAGTGAACAACAGCTGGCCAATGCAATCGACAATATAGTTTTCCTACAGTTGTTACCTAACAATGTACATGTTCTCTCACTGATTTGAGAAAGCAAAGTGGTCAATTCGCTCATCAGTGAGACAATGTTAACATTGTCTCACTCTAATTACTTTGTCTCACTCCAGATTTGCAACGTGAAGGCACGAAATAGTGAGCGCGTAATATGCAGGCAACGTCGTATGCTCGCGAAACACCCTGTACGTTGGCAGCACTGGCTGTAAATCAGCTGGTCAGCTGTTGTACTGTTGTATTTTCACTTCACGTTAAATTTTATATTAAAAGTTCACTTCTGTGTAAAAATAGGTTATGTTTCTTCACCAATTTATTTGTTTTATGGTAACTGTAGGAAAAGTATAATGTGCAACTCGAGTTCAAAGTACAATTGCCTCACTCGAGAAACCATTCCTCACTCGCCTACGGCTCGTGAGTAAGGATTTCTCTCGAGTGAGTCAATTGCTCACTTTTCTCACTAGTTGCACAATAGTTATTTGTGCAACTAGTGAGAAAAGTGAGCAATTGACTCACTCGAGAGAAATCCTTACTCACGAGCCGTAGGCGAGTGAGGAATGGTTTCTCGAGTGAGGCAATTGTACTTTGAACTCGAGTTGCACATTATACCTTTCCTACAGTTACCATAAAACAAATAAATTGGTGAAGAAACATAACCTATTTTTACACAGAAGTGAACTTTTAACATAACATTTAATGCGAAGTGACAAATACAACAGTACAACAGCTGACCAGCTGATTTACAGCCAGTGCTGCCAACGTATTTCGCGCGCATACGACGTTGACTGCATGTTACGCGCTCACTAGTTCGTGCCTTCACGATGCAAATCTGGAGTGAGACAAAGTAATTAGAGTGAGACAATGTTAACATTGTCTCACTGATGAGCGAATTGGCCACTTTGCTTTCTCAAATCAGTGAGAGAACATGTACATTGTTTGGTAACTGTAGGAAAATAACTATTGTTTGTTTACATTTTTGTTTACTTATTTTATTATTTACTTTTACGTTCTTAAAAGAGTCGCGGTGAATGGACAGTGAAGCTATTTATAGCTGTTTGTTACAAGTGAGTAACTAAAGGTGTTCGAACCATGATGACTATGAGATTAACAAACCATGTATGTTGTTCGTTCCAAGAGGTTGTCACCGATCTTTAACAGATCGCAATTTCATTGAAAAGTATTAAAGATGTCGTGAAAGAGAGCTGCGTGTTCAGGTACAACCTCGGCCAACCTTAGGACGTAAGGTATGAAGGTTCCACTGCCTTTAACATCCTTTCACATGAAAATTTCTCGAACTTGGGCCCTTTAAATGAAATATAAAGTCATAGTTGATTAAATTAATTTAATGGTGGTTTCTGTTCACCCGTGAATTCACGGGTAGAACCTCTTGTTTCAGTTTAAAGTGTGAATTGTAGTTTAACAGCTGAATGTACATTCGTAGTACATTCATTCAGATAATTTAAACAAGAGACGTAGTATAAAAATAATGATAGGCCTACTTTAATTAAATTACAGTCTGGTGTAAGGTAAACAAAAAACTGCAGTGTTTAAAATAATGTTTACCAAAAAAAAAACTTCTGGTAGTGTCCTATTTACAAGCAAATACAAAGTGAAAGTAAATAACAATTTGTTATGTAAAAACCAGATAGACACTAAGTATAAAATACGAAATTAAAAACTAAACCAATGTAACAAGAGACAAGTATGTTATAAAAATGCGTTTAAAATATAATCCTATATATTAATTAACAGTCTGGTGTATTGGTACAAAAAAATATTAAAATTTAACTTGTAACTGCAGTGTTTAAATGATCAATTACTACAAAAAGGCTTCTAGTGATGTAGATATTTACAATCAATAAAAGAAATTTACAGTTTGTTATATACAAAATCAGAAAATTCAGTTGGATGGAATTAAATGCTCCTATGCATTTCATTCAACAATTAATTAATGTAATTTGCAATTTAATAATTGGAACACACAATTCAACATTGTGCATTTCCAACAAAAATTATGTTGGATGGAATTAAATGTACTGTTGTTATTAGGTGAAATAACACAGAACAAGTAAGTATCAAAATTAAACTTTTACGGCCAAAATTTAGCGTACGCAGCCAACGAAATAAAGAATTCAAGTTAAAATTACTACAAGTATTTTGCATTTAAAGGTTTCGTAATACAGTAAAGTTAAATAGACACCTTCTAGTGATGAAATGCACTATTTTGTATTGTTTTACTACCTTACACAAACATCTGTTACTTTTATATTTAGTGTTCGCGGCCAACGAAATAAAGAATGCAAGTTCAAATTACTACAAGTATTTTACATTTAAATGTTTCGTAACACAGTAATGTTAAATAGGTACCCTCTAGTGATGAAATGCACTATTTTTTATTGTTTAACTACTGTACACGAACATCTGTTATATATTTAGCGTTCGCGGCCTAAGAAATAATGAATTCAAGTTCAAATAACTGCAAGTATTTTACATCTAAATTTGTCATAATACAGTACTAAAAACCACTATCATATACAGTATTAAAAGAAGCATAAAAAATTTATTATATGTAGTAAGAATTTGCGTATTTTTGAATCTAAAATTTTGAAACAAAAATAGGTTTATTTGGGGCGGATATCCACCACCCGTAGACACCATCACTTCCTGAGTCGTTAATGCCAAAGATTACAGCAGTATTCTAATACAATAGTAATGTATTTCCTAGAAGGTTGGCTCCAATGCTATTTGCCCTGTTTCCTGTGTCGACGACCCTGTCCACCACCCCACAGGTATTTCCGGGAGATTCCTGGGATTTAGTGGGTAAAGCGCAAGCTTAGGTCAGGTACCTACTCCCGAGAAACCTACCCTTTACACCACATAATAGGGGCAGCCCAGGCCGAGTCAGGGGCAGCGCAGGCCGAAAGTCCGTTTCCCTCGATAAAGGCCTAAGCAAGCATGCCAGCCGTTTTATTCGAAAACCATTCAAAATTTCACAACTTAAACTATTATTATCTTTGAAACGGTTAGGTTTATGAAAAAAATTACAAGAATAAAATCGTCTTAAAATTACATTTTCTACCAGAATACATCATAAAATACAGGGTGTTCCATAAGAAAAATCAAAGTTGGCGGCCATATTGGAAAAATGGCGGCTAAAATAATTTTTTTGACTTTACTAAAATTTTTTAAATAAAAAGTCAAGGCACTTACCATTTAACTTTTTTTGATATCTCTTATGGTTTTCGAATAAAAAGGCCTGGCACACTTATATCAATCACCCTGTATGCACCTGTATTAGTCAATAACTCACATGCAACGTTATTCGCCCACCATAATACATTATTTACCTACGACAGTTTTTTAAAGTAGCCGTTTCAGTTTAGTTCTCAGAATTGAAAAGATTCACTTAACATAATTTGTTTTACTTAACAACACGGGTAACGGACCAACGAGGTTCAAGGATTGAGAGAAAAGAAGTAAAATTGTAATGCTTCGAACTTTAATCAGCTGTTAAGACCAATTTAATTGTTAATGACTGCAATAGTGTTTGGTACAATGATTTGTTGCATCACTGTCAGTGGCAATGAGAGGCTATAAACGAAAACATAACCTCTCTTAGAAGTTATGAGTAGTAGTTGTTAGTAATTAAAAAACTGTCATAGGTAAAGTAGTGTACGCAACGTGCGTAAACAGCCTTTAACGACACTAGTAGTTGTTTTTAAGGCACTAGCCAAGGCTCGTACCTTAAATTTCTACTCGTGTCGTTAACACTATCTTTACGCGATCGTTGCGTAAACTACTATTGTACGTGTCGGGTATCCGTTATCGTTACTTATGACAAACCCCTGGAAATTCAAGGTGAAACAAATCCGGGATCTACCACAAGGACTGAAACTCAGTCAATAAGTTGTTCAGTGAACTGTTGCTTTTAACGAGCATTGCTTGTGCCAGGTTGGTTAGCTCAACTCCAAACCCTAGATGAAGCTGTGTTAGCTTTATTTATTTATTTCGACAATTTACAATAGCTATAGGTAACCCAAAACAAATAACGACAAATAATATAAAATTAACAACTAAAAGTAAAGTAAAATATCCCCGCCACAGCAAACCTGCAGACTATAAGCAAATTTATATTTGCCCGCATTGATTTTCACTTCGATTAAATTCAATAAATTTAATTTAAATTACATTAGGTTCACGTACCTAAATTTGCTGCTACAGGGAGGGTGACAAAGTGTGTTTCATGCAAAATATTATAACCTTAGTAAATAATAAATAAATTTGCCAAGTTTAATCAAAATATATCCATAACAAACAAACTAATATTTACTTATCCTCCATAAAAAAACCCTAGGAATTTTTAATTTAAATTTTTTTAAATTTTCTCCGTAACCAATAACCGCACAACAGAAGAATCAACACTTGACCACTTATATTTTTAATTACATATAGTTGGTATATGCTTAGTATATCACGGTGGACTTACACGGATATGAAGAGAGTCTAGTTTCCTCTGAGCTTACATAATTGTTGACATCATCTGGAGATCCTGAACGTTTACATCCGTCGTTAGCGACGCCTCGTCAATAACTTGTGAGATTTCGATATTTGTACCACGGTTATCATGGCTAACTTGATAATTTGCTAAAATGAATCTTAAGAAGCTTTTCTTCGTAGATAAAAAACCTCATAAATTATTATTCTAATCATAAAAGATAGATATTGTTTGACACTTATTTGTCTTCACAGCAAATGGTAGTATAAAAACCTAAAAAAACACACACATGCCCTGTTTGCTCTTGGTGGTTATGTTTCATTTTTAAGTGACAGTTCATTTAAAATTAATCTTGCCGTATATTACATTTTTTAAATTTGTTATTGGAAGAATTCCTTAAAAGAATCAATGAGGATACAATTCACTTCTCGCCATGCAGCTTTGTTGAAACGGTTTTGCAGGTGCATAGGTATGTGGCTAATTGCCACTTTTGTAAACGCAATGGACCACCTTGATATGGGAACGGGGTTTTATGGGGTAAAAATGGTTTTTTCTCATTGTGTATTGAAGTGTTTTTTGTACGGTTATTAATTAATGACATTTTTTTAATTTAAAATTTTTATCTTAGTCTTACAGAAAATAAGGAAACTGTTATTTTATTTTCTCCGTAACCGATAACCGTAAAAAAACACTTCAATATACAAATTGTTTAAGCTGTATAAAAGGAAATTGGGACATTTTATGTTTTGAAGGTAAAGAAATGAGAAAACCCATTTTACCCCATAAAACCCCCCATAACCCCCTTCCCATAGTCCGATCATGCTGGTTCGCGAACTCATTCAAGTTTATCCCACCCCACACCTTTAAGCAAAATTTTATTGAAATCGAACAAAAATTACTCAAGTTATCGCGTTCATGGACATACATTATTTATACATACATATATAAAAATTTGAACGAATAGTGTTTTTGGCCACTAGGGATATCAAAATGAAAAATCATATCGGTCCCGGCTCTAGGTCTTACCTTGCCACCTACGGTAATAGCTACTTCCCTATAGGGAAATCCGCTAAAACGTAAACGTGTTGTAAAACTTCAGTCTTTAGGCTACTGGTCAGAGATGGCCCAGTCTCTAGCAAGGTTGTAGCATTGTTGTAGTTCACGTTCAAGGGCGAGGACAAGGTATAATGTACGTATTCCGTACGTATTCCTCTCTCTTATAACGACATAATGGTCATTACGTATCCTTGAGAACAACCCTGCCTAAATCATCGTAGATCATCAAATAAATGACGTCATATTTCTCAAAATTTGAACGCCCCCGCCGCAGTTGGCCCTCTGACTGCAGAATACAAAATAGCTAGAGTCACTAAAATTGGCTATTCTTTATTCTAGGCTCAGGCAAAGCTAATCTCTAGTTGCTTGATAAAATCTAGGGTTGAGCATGTACGAGTTTGATAAAAATCATACTTCAATATAAACATATAAGCAATTACGGTGAATACAAAGGCCTGCGAAAGAAAACATAAAACCTATGGCTTGGATAAACGCCAACACATGCTCATTGTCCATGGAATAAATCTATAAAATTGTATCAGGGAAGATCAGAAGTCGAGAAACTAAGCTCAGCTATCTAATAATAATTTTTAAAATTAGATGTTCTATTATTATTTCTCTATCATCACTCTGTATTCGAAAATAGCCCATTTCCATACAGCTGAGATCTTCGAAAATCTTCAATTTCCATACACCAAAAACAAATAGTAATCAGCTGAATTTTCCTGAAATAAACATTACTTTCGCTCCATAAACAATATAATACTTTGCCTGATATCAACAAAGCTACAATCAGCTGAATTTTACACTAAAATTAATTGTACAGCCGTATTGTGTTTAGATTAGAAAAATGGATAGACTACTAAATATCAGATACATTTTTAAGTTTGATGAAGTAGTTTTTTTCTCCGTGATAAAAAGTATCGTTCAATACTCGTCACCAAAGTCCCATTTCGGGGCTCTATAGAGTTTTTCGGGGCTCTATAGAGTTTCCCATACACGTCTTAGTAGTGAAATATGCCTGGACAGTATGGCATTAATATTGTTCGAGTAAATTATTTTTTTAAATTTGGATATATTTATTGTAAATTAAAATTTGTATTTTGCGCTATAATAAGTTATTGCCGTGGGTAGCATAGTATGACATAGACCCAGGACCGATTTAATTTTTCGTGTTGATGTACGTAGAGGCCAAAAACGCAATTCGTTTTAATTGTTATACAGGATGTCCCGTAAGTAAACAGCCAAACTCCGGGAAGTGGTTCTATGGGTCAAAATAAAGAGAAAATCAAGAATAATATTTTTTCCAAAATAGCTTCGTTAACCAGATATTCGCCATTTTGTTTTTTTCACATAACATGTTTATCTTTAAAGTTGTTCAATCGATCATTATGAAACTTGGTATGTATGTTAAGGTTATAGAGACCTATGTTACAAAAAAATCATCTTTGTTCATCATAAAATTTCAAAATGGCCGCCATTTTGACCCATTATTATTTGTAGACCCGACAACGCCCAATTTGCTAATACAACCATAGTGTAGAGTAAAAACTAACAACTTTTTACACAAGAGCATTGCAGTACTACCATTTTACGGAGATAATTTTAAACCCCCTGAAATTTTAATTCCATGTTATTCTCAAGGAGAAAAAGTAAACTTTTTTAGTTTTATTGGTTATGGGTATATCTTGATCAAATTTAATAATTAAATACCATCCATACGATTACACAATTTACAAACTAAACTCGTTAACCTTCCCTTAGCAGCGAATATAAGTACCAGTTTAACCTAAAGTTATTTATATAGAGAATAAATCTGACTAAAGTCTGCGTTTTAGAAAATGCGGTGTTTTTGATTTTTCCATAAAAAAATATTATTAAATTTATTTTTAAATTTAGCAAAAAGAACGCAATTTTATCAACTGCCTCATACAACTTATGTTACAAATGGCTCTTAGGATCACTAACAAATTGGTGGTTTGATAGTTTTGTAAACACTATAATATGACGAATTACACTAGTATTGTTTATAAATATACTTAATAGAAATACTAGCACTGCCTTTAAAGTCTTTTTTATGTTTCCTTGGACAAAAGAAACTTCAAACTACATAAATTAGGCATCTTATCTAAAGCGCAAATGATAAGTATGGAAATAATTCTAAGTTTTGTCGATGGTAATTTATCAGGTAGTTAAGCCCTTGGTTTACTTTCTCTTGTTTTTGTAAATTTTCGAAGGCAGATGCTACCTTAGTTATTTTTACGTCAGTGCCACATCAAAGATTTTATGACAGTCGTTTCAAAAACAAAATAAACAGAGGATTAACTACACTTGCGATATTATTTCTACTCGAAACCCAAAATTCTATGAGGAATAAGGAAAGTCATATGGGCAAGTTGTCTCGGTTTAGTTCTGCCCACAAATTAATGTCAAACGTTTTAAATCCTAGGATATATGAAACCAAACAAAAATGCTAACCTAACCTAACCCAACCTAACCTAACCTATTAAAAAGTAAAAGTTCTGAGATCTTATCAGTTCTTCCCTACCTTTTTTTATTTTTATTTTTTATTCATTAAAATATGTGCCATCTAAGTCATTGTGTAGATTTTTGGTTTTGATTAACTGATTCAATTTTAAATCGATCTGTTTGTAAAAATTCAAAACCCTTTTTAAATCACTGAATTGTATATAGCAAATTCGAAATTGTTGCACATATGTGTCGTGTCAAAAGTCATTTGCTCTTAACTATTGCACGCAATACTTCCAGTAACGAGGAAAAATGACTGGCTATTGCAACGAATGTGAATTTACTTATTGATGTGTTAATCACATTTAAAATGGTAATGCATTTCCACGCTTGCAATCAGTGCAGTAAAACGATTTGCTTTTGTAAACAATGCCATGTTGATCTCAGAGGTGTTAAAAGACCATACTTGTTGATTTTTTACTGAGATTGACCAACAAATTTGACTATATTTTTTTATTTGGCAAATAATCGGAGTATAGTGAATATAGGCAATATGCTGCAATATGGTAGCGTCCAACTTAGTAAGAAGTGAAGGTCTTATCTCGGTATCAAATTTTATCCTCTTAATGACTTTAATAAAATATTTTCCCACGGAATTTTTTTATGTTTTGGGGGCGTTTTCCCACTCAAGTATTATTTGCTATGTACAATACTGTTAATACTGTTCAATGAAATGGCGACCATACGTTGTTTAGGGAACGGTTCAAACGGTGTAGTTACACCAGTCTTATTCGCAATCTAAGTTCTAGACATTGTATATTGCTCTGTCAAATATCATTTATAGTCGAATCGAGTCAAACATTTTCCACTTGAATATTTTCATTCATTAATTTAGTTTACGCAAACTGTAAAGGGGACGTCGCTGTAAAATATGATTTTTCAGGGATTCATTTATTATTTACACGTTCTTCACCAGCATTGTAATTGATACCATGACCCCAAATACTTTATTTGTAGATGTATACAAGGTTAGGCAACATTATGGACACCCCCTATTAACCTTTTAGGCCCCAATGAGTTACGGGGGAACTCCATAATGGGGTATTTTTGGGGCAGCTCAAAAGTGTTAAATGTCAAGTCCCATCAAGTGACACTACATTTTGAGGGCTGTATATTGAGTGTATTTTATATTTATCACTCTATGGTAAACACATTTAAAAAATATACAAATGGTCTGAGTAGGCTTAACACAGTTTTCCAGCGATTAAAATTTATATATTTAGACTGGCACGTGTGGATTTTATTTGAGTAAATCACAGTGTCGCACTTAAAAGGTGGAATTTAAAATTGTGGAAAATCTTAGCTAAGTTTAAGGGGAAATTCTAAAAATGTTAATATATTGTACAAATTGTGTATTGTGTCAGTGTTTTATAATTAAAGACATTATGGTCAAGCATCACCAAAATTAGTTTAATATGAAAATTATATTGTATGTTTTAAACAACAAATGCATAATGAAAGCACTTGCACCTGTGATTAAGTTAGGACTTAATTATTTTTTTAACAATTGATACACTTAGAGCATATATGTAGGACTCACAGTGTTCATTTTCTCCATGGCGCGGGAGTTGGCAGCAGCAGGGTTGGTCAGCACGAGTGACGTCATCAGCATCAGCACGGCGCTGATCATGTTGTGTGTGTGTCGGCCTCAACACTACTGTCTACTACCACACCACTGTCTACCTATACTATAGGCCTACACCGGCGAGGTAGTGATAGCAGACAAGGTCAGGGGCAGAGCTAGTCTTATACCCGCTGCATCCCCTCCCCTACCTACTACACACACACATCTAGTAATTGGGGATAAGTTATGTGTTAAATACAATATCAACTCAAGTTGAAGGACACGAGCGGCTTTTGGGGTGATACTGAGGTACGCGAAAGAGAGAATGTTGTTCTTTAGATCTGCTGTATTATACAGCATATACTAGGTATGTACAGTATGTGTATGTAGAGTATGTGTAGGCTGTATGATAAACGATATTTATTGTACAACCAAAACACTTATTTTAACGATTTTCTTTAAATTCTGATAAGGCAACCAAGTATCATACACAAGTGGTGCTGATGCATGTTTAAAAATATTTTAACTCTTTGATTCAACTTGACAAGATAATCTTATACAAAACTGTAGACATACTTACTTTAAAAACTCTACTCATTGTGAAGTCAATAGATCCAGAAGATATACCGTAGCAATAAAATAAATTACTTGAGATTGTTATTGTTAGGTATGTCAAAACTGTTAGTTTACCCTAATTCTTCAATTTTAGTGTCAATTCTCATTTCTCTTCAATTTTTCTCCTCTATACAATTTTTGGATATGAGGGGCTACAATAATAATGGTTGATTGTGAAAATGATGGGAGTGGAGTTAGGGGTTAGCTCGAAGATTTTGATTGGGAAGTATGGTCGATTTAGGTATCATTTTATAGGTCTTGACGAAACTAAACAATTGACATAATGAAAACAAAAATCGGACCACTAATAACAAATTGGTGCCCTAAAACGATTCAAATACAATTAAGAATGAGGGTGGCAAAAAGTAACTTGCATCCCCATAACTTTTTAACTATTTGAGATATTTAAAACCAGTTTGCCGCAACCTTCTTAGATATGAGGGGGTACAATAATGATGGTTAATTGTGAAAATTTTGCCCTTAGGGTAGTGGGGTTAGGGGATAGCTCAACATGTTAAAATGGGAAGTATAGTCGACTTTCATGTCATTTTATAGTTCTTGACAAAACTAAAGAAATAAATAAAAAATAAACATAAATAAAAAATAAATCGAACCACTATTAACAAAATGGCAGCAAATTGTTTTTCCTACAGTCACCTGACAAAGTAGACTTCCTTGCACTGATCATAGTACAGAAAGTTGCTATTTGCGGCATTTACTTTCTTTTGCCGCACGCCTTTTTGTCCCACACCAGCATTCCACCCAAACAATAGAAAACAGAGTGGTTTTATTAAGCACGTAATTCGTGTACGCTTTAAGATACTACGACTACGATCAGCTGTTGCAGTGATTCTTATTTCGTTCAACGCTTGGATTTAAGCTAACCTAAAAGGTATTGTTTAGTGTTTAAGAGACTAATTATTTCTATGCTTTATAATAACTGTAGGAAAAAACATGTGTAACACGAGTGCAAAGTGCCACTTCACACACTAGTTACACAAATAACTTAAGGACGTTGGCTATTAAAAGTAATTTTTAGCTATGTTTTACTTCATAGTCTGTGACCATGCTATACTCGCAGTATACTCACTCTGAAAACATCTAAATCATGTTTTTGGCCAGAGTACTTTTCCCACTGCATCACTAGGTTTACACACTTAATTTTCCAATAGTACAGTCAGTTCTTCCATAACTTTACTGAAACATGGTATACAGTGTGTAAATTAAGTATTAAAACAAGTCTGTATTTTAACAACCAAAATAGATAGAAATATTCTGATCGTGGCAATAATTGTTAACAAAGGTTCCTCAATTTTTTACGTCAAAAATATTTTTTAACCCCCGAACAGGAAAGGGGGTAGGGGGTGATTTATGTTTTTCAAATAGCAACCCCTATTGAGTAACCCCTCATTTTGAAGGGGTTGTCAAAAGAAACACAATGATGCAAATCCCCTAGCCAAAATGGCGGATATTCCAAAATGGCTGTTTTTTACAAAAATTAAATTTTGGAATACCCGTCATTTGGGCTAGGGGGGGAAATATCTACCTCGGATTTGCGTCATTGTTTTTCTTTTAACAAACCCTTCAAAATGGGGGGTCACTCAATAGAGGTCGTTATTGAAAAAAATAAGTCACCACCACCCCCTACCCTGTTAAAGGGGTTGACAAAATATTGTTGATGTAAAAAATTGCTGAACCTATGTTAACAATCAATTCCACAAACAGAATATTTCTATCTATTTCGGTTTAAAAAATATAGATTTCTTTCCATTATTTGTGAAATTGGTGCTTTTTCACATACAGTAAATCAAATTTTGGAATGCCTGCCATTTTGACTAGGGGTGAGATATCCACCTCAGATTTGCGTCATTGTGTTTCTTTTGACAAACCCTTCAAAATGAGGGGCCACTCAATAGAAGTTGCTATTTGAAAAAATTAGTTAATATTTCTATCCAGATGTAGGACAGAGTAGTTACCAGATGTGCCTCGGTCCTCCCTGGCTAATTCTGTGGCTGAAGGATTGACAGTTTTATGACTGAAGCTCCTCTGTCCGTTTCCCCTAACGATTCAACTAGAAAAGATAGTAGCGCTCAGGGGAAAACTATCGGTTTTTGGAGAAGTGAAAGCCAAAGCAGTCTTACACATAATGACAAAGGTTGATGAACTCAACACCTTAAGGGACGAGGGAGAACACTATGAAGGTCAACTAGTTAAGGTAAAAGTGATTGTGGAACAAAACAATTTAATTAGCAGTAATGTTAAACAATGTCTTAAGGACGTTTTGATGGGTAACATTATTGACTTGTCTGAACAACCTGGTAAGATAAAAAACTTTAAAGCAAAGTTAAATATGAAAGATATCCGTTTAGTAAACGTAATTCTGTACAGAAAGAACTTGATCGAATGGAAAGAGAAGGAATTATTAGAAGCCTGGGGTAATGAACAAAATCAAAATCGTTTCTTTTTTTATTTTAGTTAGACAATATGCATTGTAATAAAAACGTCAAAGTTAAAAAGAGTTCAAAATATTAATTATATTAAAAAAAATATTAATGAAAATACAAAACTGGTAGCAATCAATACCAGTACACCAGTTATACATAAAAATAATAAAATACCCCCGCCGCAGCTAACCTGCATTTTTTATGGATTTCTAATAAAATATTCCCTAAAAATTTTCAGATTTATTTCCTATTTAAATAACATTTATTTTAGTGAGTACTTAGGTTTGCTGCTAAAGGGAAGATATCAAGGCGTGTTTTATATTTCAATGTTGATAGCTTAGTATGAAATAAACGAAATCTCCAAATTTGGTTAAAATATGTCAATAAACAAGCAATATATATGAATTTGAACGGATGGTGTTTTTGGCCCCTGGGGACCTCAAAACGAAAAAGTAAGTCCCGGGTTTAGGTCTTACCATGAGACCTACGGTAATAGCTTATTCCATGTATGGGAATTTCGCTAAAACAGCGCAGGTAGACTTCGCTTATGAGCTTAGCTATTACTGAAATATTTAAACATGATATGTTTAACAAACTATTAAGTAATAGGAATCGCTTGCACATTTTCTGATTTAAAATACAATTTCAAAAACATCTTGATTTCATCTATCATTTTTATTAAAATACAATGTCAACTCATCTCAGTTAATAAATTTAATTGAATCAGCTATTTAATTGATTAAACTGAATATGTTGGTTAAGATTCAACAACTTTATTCATTTCTTCCTCCTTTCTTCTTACTAAAGTACAAATTTATCATTTCTTTACATATATTTTCAGGTTACAGCGTAGCAAAGGAAGCAATAATGTTCACTTTACATTATTTTTATTACGAAATTTGTCTTTATTTAAAACGTATATCCCCAATTATAAATAACTACTTCTAAATTCTAAGGTAGTCTTTTAGGCTTCTAGTAATAATTTGATTACAGTTTGGATAATTATTTTTGTAAAACCTCTAAAATGTAAGTAAAATTAGTAATCCACAGCATAAATTAAAGTCAATACGTTGACGAACTATTTAAGACTATAAAGATTTTTGGGAGTTATTTAGAATTGGGGATATACGTCTTTAAATAAAGACACGTTTCATAATAAAAACTAGCAGAGTACCCGTCCTTCGTACGGGGTTGGCATGCAAGTACAAAGTGACATTAGCGTATGGTTTGACAGCTCCATTTAAGTAATGTTAAATAATGTTTACATTCAGAATAGTGACATCATTATTTTAAATATGATCTTTACCCTCTCTGTTCTAATATTCATGCAGTATTTAAATGAATGTTTGAACCAGCTGTATGGAATTGTGAAATCAAAATTAATTTGACAGTTAGTACTGCTTGTTTACATTTTTAAACTTTGTAGGTTTGTTCTTTGTTGTCATGGATACCATCAATCAAAATTTACTTTGAAATCTCTCACCTCCGATTTTTGAAAGCCCACGGGGCAGAGCCCGAGGTCAATATTGAAGCGGGAATAGTTCTATATGTATCCTCGGAACTGTAGCTTCATGTGTGTGCAATTTGAGCCCAATAGGTTCAGTAGTTTTTGAGATTAGCTCATACAAACACACACACAGACACCACCTCTTCTTTATAATAGTATAGATAGATAATATAATGTGAAATAAAGGTTCATGCCTCATTTTAAATTTGTCAGATTTTATTTAGTGATAATAAAATTTAAGCTAAACATTTACTGATTAATTTGAAACTCGAAAGTACTTGGTGACTCAAAACAAACCCGAGATAATAATCTTTTAATAACAATTTATTTCTAAAAAGTTAAATTTAATATTGTGTTGGGGTTTGTAGCTGGTCTCTAACCTGTCTGTTTTAATCTAGATACATATGAAATACTTAACCTTAGATACACAACATGCATAAGGGTTTCAGTTTTTTACATGGGTAGGTGTTTAGCCCATCGCCAAAACCCCCAATATGGAGGACCTACTTCTGGTCAGCGGGTCCATCGGACCCAGCCGGGAGGACTGACAAGCAGATCCACCGACCTTCCCCCTATCCGCCACCCAGGGGACGCTCCGTATACGCTGAAGTAGGAAAGCGCACGGATACTTTATTACTACATACATAAAATTCTAAAACTAAGTACAAAAGATACTAAATGTTAGATACATAGCATACTTAATACTAACAAGTTCGTACCAACTATTGTTTTTTTCATCTTCTTCAGACTTTTTCCTTCTTTTCTATTGCAAATTGTCTTCAATCGGCAGAACTTTTCGATTTCTTCATCTTTAAGTTTCCCAGATATTCCAGCTCTTCGCCCTGTCTGCATTCATCTCCCACATTCCATCATGTTCTTCAATCATTTTCCTATAGCGTATCCTTTGTCCCGTACTCTTGGCAATCCTTTCAACTATGAGGATCCTTCTTGCTTTACTGGAGCAATAAACATCAGGATCCCGTGTAGCTTTATAAACTTCCATTTTCCTCAGAAGTCCCTGTTTGGTCGCTTCCTATAGCAATCATCTGCAACTTAGGTCGTATGAAGCAGTACTGACAAAAACAGACGAATCATGCTAAGTTTTCACTGATCTTCCAGAACTGATCCACTTGCTGCAGTAGCAGTACCCTCTGGAATGGAGCTAAGAAACTTAACTTTCTTGAGTCTTTACTCTTCCTTGTCATAATTTTGACATAAGGAAAAATTTCGTCTTGCATTGATTTATTGAACTGACGAATGAATAAAATTAATGGTTTCTATGGAAATATTTATATGCAGTACTGTCAACATGCAACGGTTTAAGAAGGTTAGACCTTATACTACAGACAGTTCGAGACATTTAATTTCCTTTCAAATGTTGAAGCAAAATTTAAAATAAAAACCAAAGTATTTAAATTGAAAAGATCTTTAAAACGAAAAAGGATATTTAATAACGGATTTTGGCATTGAAATCAGCGTCAAAATCTATTTTATAATTATGTGCCACAACACTATCATTACTTGTTCCCTATCGAAATGAATTACTAACCGCCTAATAAATATCAGCAGTGGTCCCAAGTAAATTTTTAAAAAATGTTTATAAAAATGCACGTGGCATCATTATTTAAAAATTTGCCCAATTTTGGGAAAAGCATTTTGATCGTGATTTTAGTTTTCCCGTGGACCGATTTTGGCCAAATTTTAGTATGTAGCTCTGCACACCCAACACTACAAAATAAAAGCATAAAACGTTTTCTTGCATTTTTTAACGATCCCAGTGTCTGTTTTTTAGTTTGCTTGGACTAAATTGATTTTAGTTCATTTATTTTGAAGGTACGTAGGCTATTTCGGACATTATTTGCGCTACATAGCCTACTTGGTGTTGGGCTTAAACTGTCACAAATTTATACTCCGTTTATATAATAAAGTAATATTTTCAGTAAAACCAACCGTTCGCGAGGTAGAGTTAAAACCCATAGGGATGGTCAAATATTTGGTGTTTCGTTAACAAGTGGTACCTCGAGGTGGAAAACTTGGATTTTATGTTATGGACCCAATACTAACAACATATTATCAAAAAATCAAAACCACCCAACCTTTTGCATACCAAAATGTCTTATTTTACTGTACTATATTAATATATAGATAATGAACACAGAACGGCAAAGATATTGAACAATCAATCGGATGGATCTGAGATCTAAATTAGTTCCGAACATCAAAAGTCTCTCGTCTTCAGGTCGTGATATTCCAAAAGTCAATAATACTCTTTTTAAAAGTTCAATTGATTGGTGTTATCGTGCATTTAATATTTAGTTAGTCTACAGTATATGCATCTGGAACACTAACTCACATCGTGATGTCATGAACTATTTGGATTTGGAAACAACAGACTGAGACATAGTTTTAATAAAATTAGTTTCAAAAGTCTTTTGAATCCTTGACATAGTTGAATAATCTTTACCTTCAAACTATTTTAATCTACTCCAAGGATTGCTATCACGTAAGTTAAAGACAAGATTTTTGAAAAACCTTGGAGGAACTTGTCCTTTGGTAACCGGAACACTAACTAGCGTCAGGAAATCCGTTTTGTGTTACATTAAAATGCGATTGAAAAAACTTCTGTGTAAGTTTAATTATTGTCACACCTAAAATTATCCACCCTGTATAATAGTGATCCATCCTGTATAATTGATAGTGTATAGTATAGCTAGCTGTTAACTGAATGAATCCACGCGCAGTAATCGTATGTCGATCTAGAAAAACGTTAGAAGTTTTTATGGCACTAAACTAGACCCAGCTGTTCACCTTGATCATTGAAATTTTAATAAATGATCCTAGCTATAAAAACAGCTGATCTTAGTCGGTAACAATGCTGTTATCTCATTCATTCAACGCTCATCTTTCACTCAACTTTCTCTTCAAATCAGCTGTTGCGTCAGCGCTGCATACAGCAAATCTAATGGAAATGCACTTGTAGAAGGTTCAACTAACAAAACCTTTGCTGCACGCCAAAGGTGAAATTAGCTGATTAGTGAGTGGCAATGATCCATTCCCGCACTAGAGCGGCAATGAGCTATTTTGCGTACTCTTTACAGGTATGGCATTGTGATCATTCCTGTGCAGCAGTAGAGAAAATATTATGTAGATTTTTAAAAAAAGAAGGGGTTTTACACGAACTCAGCCATCTTTTATTTATGTTAAATGAGAATGCAATTTGATAACAAATAAATTATTTAGAAAGATACTTCGAATCCTGGTCTCTGGAGATGACCACTCATTATAAAAATTGGAGAAGATAGTGACAGACATCTGAACGTGTTGTAACTACGGGGCAAACCATACAATTCAACCTTGAAGATATCTGAACCTGAAGATTTATTTCGCTAATGTTTTAGCTTTTCCAACGATGTGATAATCTCCCAACCACCTACTTTGACAATAAAAGCCAACCATGAAGATAAAATACCCCCGCCGCAATAAACCTGCAGACTGAGCGAATTTCAATTGCCTGATGGATTTTCACTTCTATTTATTTAAATTACATTGGGTTTAGCGAGTACCTGGGTTTACTGCTACAGGGAGGGTAATTAAGTGAGTTTTTTAGTGAATTATTAATAGCTTAGTCTAAAATAAATGAATTTGCCAAGTTTGATCTATATCCATAAACAAGCAAACTACAACAGTTTACTTATTCTCCGAAGTAAAGAATATCCCGTTTGATGACACGGGAATTTAAAATTTACAATTTTTAAACTTTCTCCGTAACCAATAATGGTTAAAACACTTCAATATACTAAGTAATTTTTTTAGCTCTAATATCTTAATAAATATGCATTTTCGGAGATACCTTTTCATAACCTTTTTTCTCCCTTTTTAGTATGAGGATTCATATCACAAAAATCTGAAACGTTTGTTATGGACACCCTGTATATACATATGTGGCTAAGTTGACCCCACATTTCATATCGTGGTGCAATTATTTCACACAAATTAAACATCACTATACATATATGAAAATTTGAACTAATAGTGTTTTTGGCCTCTAGGGACATCAGAATGAAAAAGCATATCGGTCCTGGGTCTTGCCGTGCCACCTACGGGTAATAGCTACTTCCCTCTAGGGAAATTCGCTAAAATATCCCCAATCTTTATTTTGAGTTACATGTTTGTATTACAGGATATCGTGACTTCACAAACTCTAATACTACAAGGAAAATCGGTACGTACAACAATAGCGTACCTATTTTTACCTTGTCTACGTGACACCAGGTGTAACCTTGTATTTTGTCGAGCAGTCCTCGTCTTATCCTCAAACTCATCTACATTCCTCGTTAACAGTTAAACTACTGTACCACCTGTAAACAAGTTAACGGGCCTGTCTGGTGTACAAGCTACACGACATTGTGAAAAAACCCAAAATATAAGTCATTGAAATAACTAGAGGAAATAACACGTATTTTATGTGATTCAAGGTATGCGTTTGTGAAAGCAAATGAAAGCCCCAAAAGTTAATTTAAAACCATTTTAGAGAATAAAAATTTACGATTGTTAAAACTTAAAAACAAAAGTCTATGAATAGATTAAGTTGCCAATTCATCCGGGCGTTGGCATATTCAAATACAAGCAGAGTCTCTTATTTGGAACTGTTGAATTAAATTATTGGGAAGAAACCCAAAAGCTATTTTTCATCTTGCAATTATCTGCTAGGCTTGTTAAAATAAAAGAGCCGCCGCCTGGAGAGGGCGTGTCGAGCGAAGCGATCTTCTATATACGGTTATTCCCTTGCCCGTAGGCCTGATACAACTTACAAGGTCAAGGCCACGGGTGGATCCCAGACATTCACGTAATCTGAAATTGCGATCGATTTGTAAACACTTTTCCTTCAACATCACTTGTCTGAATAAGCAAAACAACACTTTGAGATTTGAAAGTAAGTGTGCTCTTCCACTTCAAAGCTGTCATGACTTTTTAGAGAAAACTGGATCCAGTTGTCCTTGATCATTGGGCTTTTAAAATAACCATAGATAAATCATACTCCCTTAGTTACATACTCCTTGTGTTGCTTAGTCTATGAAATAACTTAGCTTAAGAATCAGCTGATCTTGGTAAGTATAAAGCTACATATATCATACAGTCACACCATAGACTAACTAACGGAGACTTCTCATCTCTTAGTAAATTTTGAAGCTCGTTTTTCGTGTCCAGTTCATGTTGATGGCACTGATCGCGACGAAATTTTATTTCTATTATTTTAGTATTAATTTCACGATTTGTACTTTACTGTTTGATTATTTAACTAGGGGATTAATTATTTTTATGATTTGGTCGTTGGTTTTATTTGGTTAAACGAGGTTTTCAATGACTGAAATAACAAGAAACAAATTGTAAACCAAACACGACCTCTACAGTGCACCGTACAGAACTAAGAATAAAATTGTCTTTAGCTGATCCATGAGGATGAGAAATCTACTAAAGGAGTGTGTTTTATCTATGATTACACACTCTCACTCAATTCAGCATGAAATAGTATAACTGTATGAAATACGTTTCTGTCTTATATTGAGTGATTAGTAATAGGCACTTAAGATTATTAGTTTGAATATTTCGGTGTTCACCTTTTATTTTGTTTTCATGGACTTTGTCCACGATTAGAACTTGACAAATAAGTACGCAAAACAACGGTCTTCTAGTAGAAATTATTCGCATTTACTTTTCCTCCCCACAATTATCAGTCCCAAAATGCAATTCATTTAAATATTTTTATGTTGACTCTAATGTCTTCCTTGACACTTTTCCTTGGCCAGCATTTGCTTGGGTGCGCAATACAGACCTTTTACTTAGAAAGTAATTAATTGCATTTGTTTTTCCTCCACACGATTATCAACCTTAAAATAATTCATCTGGATACTCTGACGTCATCTACAATGACAAGGACGATGGTTTGACGTCATAGTACAGCTGTGAGGTAATGCTAAGCTTGGCTTTACTTCACGCGCCCTTTAACCCGCAAAGCTTGGTCCCCTCTCTATGACCTCATACCACATCAAATACGTCAATATACATTCTCGAAGAAAGTTTTATTTTTTAAGGATACAAAATATAGAGCTACACTATACAGGGTGTTTCCAAATTGTCTGGACATATTTTGTGGACTTGTTCCTTGGGCTAAGACAAACATAAAATGCCATATAAGTATCGAAAATGACTACCATATATTGTTTTGTAAAATAAAAAACAATAAACAATATGGAAATTGCTATTAAATTGCGTAGTCGAATGTAGAAGAAAACTGATAACTCTGTTGTGTGTCATCCGATTTTAACAAACAAGTTTTCATTTGATTTGGATTTAAATTCTCTATCTTTTTATCTGATAAACAATTTTCTTAATATTTACTGTTTTTATTAAATTGACATCAAAGATTTTAAATGGCCGACATATTGAAACAGTTTGTGATATTGGAACGAAACTGTGTAAGCTCTTTTTGTCTACTAAAATACACATTTATACCATTTTTGAAATATCTATCCTGAAAAATGTTCAAGATATAAAATAATTCTTAAATCACAAACAGACCGACAAACAGAAATCTAGCACTTTAGACCCATACTTATATGGCATTTTATGTTTGTTTTAGCCCAAGGAACAAGTTCACAAAATATGTCCAGACAATTTGGAAACACCATGTATTCAAACGAAAAATTACAGTTATAGGCCTACTTAGATTTGAAGGGCATTAAAAGCGTCTTAAATTTAACTATTTCTAGGTAGTTCGTGAGCCTAGCCGTTATAGGTGTGACTGTTCCCTAACAAATCTTTACAGTAATATTATCTTTCACATACAGGATACAGTCATAAGTATAGGAGTTGAAATGGTAAAAATAAATAATCAATAATATTGGATAGTAAAATACTACTAATCTATCAACTACCAATAACGATTCATAGAATGTCTGGCAAATTAAATTTGCTAGGTTTTGACAAGAGTTACCTAAAACCAGTTTAATTAACGAATGTTTTGTGTCAATTTAATTGTGAGTTAATTGGTGACAGAAATAGGATGCCGGTGCGGTTATATCGACGAGAGTGGCGAGAATTTCGAGGAACCGAATTGCAGCTCCAATTGTTATTCAGTAAATGTTTTACGATAAACGTTTTGTATAATTAGGCTAATTAGTATCGTCGCTGACTTTAAATTTACTGTTCAACGGAAATATAATAGACTACTAATAAAATAAAAATAAACTAAAAAAAACCTTTAAAAACACAATAAAAACAAAATATATAAAACTTTTTACCTTTTACGAACTTCGTGCATCATCTGGAGGGTACTGTCAGAGAGGCCTCAGTACCTGAAGGTAATAGTCCAGGAGCTGAGGGGGGTTGAGCATGCATGAAAGTAGTACGCAATGTTATTGCTGATTATTGTAATATGGACTGTGGTGATCAAAATTACGTATGTCGCCTATTTCAAAAGTGGTCGATAAGGTGGGGGGGAGGGGGCAAACATGGCGGTTTGCGCTATGCGTTAAAACGCTGATAGTTCGAAAACGGTAAAAGATAGAACAACGGGTAAAACGTCGTTGTAATCCTAAAAATGTGGACAACAATAATGGTTATTGGGCCGAGGTTTTTTTTCGAAAATCTTATGGATTGTTGATAAATAATAGTGTAATTACTTAATTACTCGGCTAAATATTAACTAGATGCATTTTCTTATAAGAAAAAAATATATTATTACGAATACATATGGTTTAAAATGTAAAACACGGCCTCTAAACGCCTTGGGGTTCGTCCGTTAGGTTGCGTTATAATTGCTGCTGTTTTTAAAATAATGATTGCTTGTATTTTGTATTTCATTATACACTGAGTATATAAATGAAATAATGATAAATAAATAATCAAACAAATAAGATAATAATTAAATATGAAATATAATATATAGTAGTTTAATTCCATTGTAAATATAAACACCATAAACTTTTAATTTCTTGACCGCTCTCATGCATTAATTATATATAGATGTATATACATTTGTATCAAAGAAAATATTTACAATTTTTTATTTGTATTACAGGTGCTAAGAGAAATTAAAAAGGTACCTATTTAAATTCAACAAATAATATGAACAACCAGTGTAATTGTTATGGATAGAATGGAGAGATTTGCCGTATTTTTTATTATAAGGTATTTACTTTTGTAGTAATGTTTTTTATTTCATATAACTGTATTAAATAAGAATCTGTTACATAATCATATTGTAATAACCTACAACATTATAATAATTAAAATTGGATTTGTAGTGGTAGTCTGTATTATGCATTTGATTGCGGCCAAACCCCAAGTATTATATGTAGTTTGGAGGCCGTGTTTTACATTTTAAACCAAATGTATTCGTAATAATATATTTTTTTCTTATAAGAAAATGCATCTAGTTAATATTTAGCCGAGTAATTAAGTAATTACACTATTATTTATCAACAATCCATAAGATTTTCGAAAAAAATAGCTGTACGATGTAGATTTTGTTAAACTTATTATTGTTATAACTTTTTTATTAGTTAAGATACGACTTTTTACCCAATGATCTTTTCTATTGGTAATACTTTTTGGATTAAAACTACGTTTTACCCGATGTCTTATGTCGTACCGTTCTCGAGCTACAGTCATTTCGATGTATAGCGCGTTCCGCCATCTTTGCCCCCCTCCCCCCAAGTTCTCGACCACCTGAAAAGTAGGCGACATGCGTATTTTGTATCACCACAGTCCATATTACAACTATCAGCAAAGATGTTTGATATTACTTCTTTGCGACACTCACAAATTAATTCTACTTTCGGTAAAAAAACTACACGAAAAGTCCATTTTTACATATTTTATACAATAACTTGTTTATTTATAGAGATACGACCTCGGACCCAATAACCATTACTGTTTTCCACATTTTTAGGATTACAACGACGTTTTAACCGATGTTCTATCTTTTACCGTTTTCGAACTATCAGCGTTTTAACGCATAGCGCAAACCGCCATGTTTGCCCCCTCCCCCCCACCTTATCGACCACTTTTGAAATAGGCGACATACGTAATTTTGATCACCACAGTCCATATTACAATAATCAGCAATAACATTGCGTACTACTTTCATGCATGCTCAACCCCCCTCAGCTCCTGGACTACTGAGAGCTCGCTCTGAGATGCGATCCCGATGCACACGGCAGGATGACATGCTGGAGATGCCCCGTGTGCGCTGTGAGACCGACCGTTGTGGGTTTTCTTATTTTGCCCCTAAAATCTGGAATATATTGTCATCCATGACTGAGCCAGGGGTGTTGGACAGTGAAAAGTCGTTCAAAAAATATATAACAAATGGCTTGAAGAATGGTAAAATAAAAAGGAATAGAGAACATATTTTAATTTTTAATTAGCTTAACTTAAGATTTGAAAGTTTCCTTTGTTTTATATTATTTATTTTGACGTGAGTTGTTTTGAAAAACATATGTTGTAATATGAAACACGCTCAAGAATAAAGACGATTTTCATTTCATTTCATAAAACTACAAATATAAAATGAAAATACCATAGACTAACCAACACAAGTAGACTTCTCATCCCATTGTAATTTTTGAAGCACGTTTTTCGTGTCTAGTTCATGTACGTGACACAAAGGCGCTAGTGTCGATGAAACTTTGTTTCCATTATTTTAGGGTTAATTTCTTGATTTGTGTTTTACTGTTTGGTTATATAACTAGGGGACAAGTTATTGTTTATGATTAGATCGTATTATTTGGTTAAACGAGGTTTTAAATGGCTGTAATAACGGGAAACAAATTGTAAACAAAACACGACCTCTACATAAACCGTACATGAACTAACAATAAAATTGTCTTCAGCTGTTCCATAAGGATGAGAAATCTACTAAGGGAGTATGTTTTATCTATGAAAATACTCTGCTGCAGCAAACCTGCACAGCAGGCTAAAATAATTCCTTTTAAAATTTCATATTTGTTCCCGAATTCAAATAATATAAGGTTTAACGAGCACTTAACTGCTGCAGGGACAGGAACAACGTGGGATTTTAGTAAAACAGAATACCTCAGCATAAGTTTGCCACATTTTATCAAGATATGTCCATAACAAGCGAACTATAAAAGTTTTTTTTCCATAAGAATAAACATTGAAGTTTTAAAGTGTTGCTTGTTGTTTTATTTTCTCCATAGCCGTTAAGCGTACAACAATGCTTTCATATACTATTTTTGGGGCCTTTAAGCTCTAAAAAATGGTATGGAATGAACTGTAATGTTTTGAGGGTCAAAAATTAGAAAATCAAATGTTTACCTCATAGAATCCCCTATAGAACCCCGCGTTCCTGTAGTCTGTTCAGGCTGGTTTGTGAACTCGTTCTAATACGTAGTTTACACGTTTGCACCAAAATGTCTTTAAAATCGCAGCAAAAAAACAAAAAAAAACTATAAGTCTGTAAATTTAAGATTAACATTCTCGTGGTTATTCTTATGAAAAATTAGTAAACCTGTATTATCTTTTGTTTGTTTATCAACATATTTTAATCAATTTTTTTCTGTAAAATTATGATTTTGTAAAATTTGAGACCAGTCGGTTCAGTAGTTTGTGTGCCTAATAGTAATAGACATACAGACAGACACCATTCCATTGATATATAAAATTATAGATATAGATATAGATAAAATGCTCATCTAGTAATCAGTAGCTCGTTGGTTCGATTATGGGAATTCGATAGCTTTTTGATGGTTTGATGGAGCACCCATCCTCGATAGTTGAAATTTCAACAAATTGATTTAGGTGAAAGAAACAGATAACAATATTCAGAGACATTGACAAATATATACACAACGTAACTCGTTCCATTCTACGCTCTCCTTTACTCGTATTCAGGGACAAGAACATGATGAGAAGTATACGTACTTTGGTGTCCACGTCTCGACATGGCGATAATGATAAACTACTATACATGTGATTTTCCTATGAGTAAAAGATGGAAATATATTTTAACTGGCAATGAGTAAAAGTAAGTACCTTCAGAACTTGGCACTCGATGACAAATATTTTGAAACAACAAACCTCAGTTTAAATGTGTTTTCCAATTAAACGCATAATTAAATAACTGCCGGGAAGTATACTGACTTATTAATTAGTCAAATTAAATATGATGAATTATTTTGATTAGTTACAGTATCATTATAAAGGAAAGAAAAAATCGTTGTTGATAATATCCTTAATTGAACGACTGTAAATCCTCATTAACTTATTAATGCCTACTTGGTGCTGGTTAATTGGTCGATGGAATATTATTTTTTAGGTTTTCCTGGAGCCTGGAGGATTGACTGGTCTGTGTATTCAAGTTGACCAATGTGAGGTAGGTATTTAATTACTCAATGATTGAACGTATTAAGAGTCAGAAGGACCGCGGCCATCTTGGAATTTCTGCCCATAACGGCAATTTTAATGGTTTAAGCATATTACGGCATTATGTATTAAGATAAAAAGTTGCAAAATATCCCATTTAAAATTTATTGAAACCATGGATGTAATTTGCTATCTACTTTTTTATTTTAATTGTTATTATTTTTCCTAACTACATAAATATATTGACTTAAAACTGTGTTTTATTTTACCTTTAAAACAAAAGTTTTAAAAATCCCAAAAGTAATTCACACGGAAAATATATTTAAGAAGCACAAAGCATTTTCTGCTCGGTAATTAAGCTTACGGTGCATGGTTAAATGCTTCAACGTGATGTTGTTGCTGATCGGCGCGACTCTCGGACAAAATAATAATGTAGTTTGACAAAAAAATAATAAAAATTAGATACCGGTAACGAATCACATTCACGGTTACAATATCTTAAAATGAGATATTTTGCAACTTTATATCATAATAAACAATGCCGTAATATGCTTCAACTATTTTATATTGCCGTTATGTGCAGACAATCCAGCCAGTGGTCCTGCCGACTCTTAAAATTTTGTATTGAGTTAAGAGTTGTGTTTAAGTTTTTGTTTAACTGACGAGATTATCTGTGTGAGTCTAACTTCCGTAGAAGAGGTTTCTTTTCACGCCAATGGCATTTTTTGCTAGAAGTCACCGTGATCATAAACGCTTTTAAGAGGAAGCGGTCTAAACCCATGTTGAAGTTTTGTGAATTTGCTGGTAATTGGACCTGTCCCTCACGCGCCCAAGTCCGAGACGCTAACCACTAGGCTGGCAATAAACCAAAACTGGTTTTTTTGTGATTTTATAGTATGTTAAAAATCTATCCCCGTGACGTACATTGTACGTGGTCCGGGATCCACCCGAATCACTATACTACTCCCGCCGTCGCACCGCGCCGTCTCGCCTCCCGCGACCGCCCGCGACACACTCAATGTGTACAGCTTTTGTGACCGTGCTTTGCAACGGGAAGAGGACACGAAATAGAAAATTTTGTATCTTTACATCTGTTGTAAAACACTTACACATACCCCAACGCTTTTAGAAACAAAATTCAACCTAAATGACCTTTACAAAAACGCCTGTGGCTTATAGATCTGGCAAGTAGTTGAAACCATGGTGGAAGTAAATATATAATATAGTAAATATATATAATATATATATTATATAAATATATAATAATATGGCAGTTTTAGTGATACGTGACCGCCGGATATTAGTTGCAGCGCATGCTGAAAGCGGTCACGTATCACTAAAACTGCCATATCTCAGTTAATACTCGTCCGATCTTAAAGATTAAGGTGTCGATCGATTTGTAATAAAATTGCCTTTAAAGTTATTCTTGTAAAATTTTTGTAACATCAACGGTTTTCGAGTAATTTAAGAAACAAAATTTTAAACAGCCGCCATTTTGTTTTATGAATTTGAAAAATCATCAATTTTTTTTTAGCTTTGTCTAGTTGTCATAAATGTTTGTGCAAAGTTTGAACTTCGTATGTTTAATCAATTTTCAGAAAAAAATTAATAAGTGAAAAAAACAAAATGGCGGCTATCTGAGTAACTAAGGACTTCCGGACAATTTAAATATGATATTTAGATATGTTTCTTACCCAGGAACAATGCCCTAAAATATTGGTAGAGAGTTCCGGGACACCCTGTATAAATAAAATTAGGTTCAACAGGTACCTAACTAGGTTTGCTGCTACAGGTAGGTTATTATAGTGTGTTTTTTTAGTAAAATGTCAATGACTTAGTATCAAATAACTAATTTTCCAAGTTTGATCATAATAAAGCTATAAACAAGCAAACTACAACAGTTAACGTATTCATAAGAATATCATGGGAGTTTTGGAGTTTTAAATTTACGATTTACAGATTTGAATATACAAATTTTGGTTGTGTTTACTAAAAAGATGGCGATTATTTGTCACGATTCGAATATTAACCGAAGGGATTTTCAAAAGGAGTTGGAGCAAGTTATTTAAGTAATATTAATTCGTACCAAGGATCGGAAATATTAAATGCAGTGAGGTAATGAACCATATTTTGTAAAGTACCGTACGTAATATTCATATTAATATTTTATCCTAATTTTTTACCTATTTAATAATTAACATTTTAATACTTTGATGTCACCACCACACTAACTAACTAGACTTGACATCCCATTGTAAATTTGGAAGATTGTTTTTCGTGTCTAGTTCATGTTGGTGACTAATTAAGTCCTATAGTTTGAAAACTAAGTATAGTTAGTTTTATTTATCAAAAATCGGTGAAACCGATTGCAATCGACGGTTGCTTTCAAGGTTTACGACAATTATTCATCCCACTTAGTTGATATCAGAGTGATACTAGCTGGTAGTGCCATCAAAATATTAAAATGTTAATTATTAAATGGGTAAAAATGAGTATAAAATATTAATATGACTATTGCGTACTTTACAAAATATGGTTGATTACCTCACTGCATTCAATATTTCCGATACTTGGTCGAATTAATATTACTTAAATAACTTGCTCCATCTCCTTTTGAAAACCCCTTTGGTTAATATTCGAATCGTGACAAATAATCGTTATCTTTTTAGTTAACACAACCAAAATTTGTATATTCAAATTTGTAAATCGTAAATTTAAAACTGCCATGCTATTATTATGAATAAGTTAACTGTTGTAGTTTGCTCGTTTATAGCTTTATTATGATCAAACTTGGAAAATTAGTTATTTGATACTAAGTCATTGATATTTTAGTAAAAAAAACACTATAATAACCTACCTGTAGCAGCAAACCTAGTTACCTGTTGAACCTAATTTTATTTATATACATTTAATAAAACATCCAATCAAATGGAAAATTGCTGAGTCTGCAGGTTTGCTGTGGCGGAGTTGTTTTACTCAATTACTCATAAGATAAAGTTAAATATTAAGATTTTATAGTATCCACTATTTAACTAAATGGGATAAATTATCCTAAATCTTGAAAGTAGCCGTCAATTTCAATGTGTTTAACCTATTTTTGATAAGTAGTAAAACTAAATATACTTAATCACAAATAACTCAAAAACCGTTGGGTTTAGAGAAAGATGATAAATACAAAAAATGTGTATTTCTAGATGGACTACATTTTGTATATTTAGCTTTTTCCTGTATCTCTAATAATAAAGTCACTATAGCGAAAAATACAGAAATTTGCCGCCATTTTCCAATATGGCGGCCGTAGCACAGCTTCAATTTTAGGGGACTTAAAGTATGTTTAAAAGGAAGGTACACCCAACATCTGTACCAAATTCCCCGGTTGTGCTAATTTTTTTTTAGGTTTATGGAATTTTTCTCTTATTTTTACTGCACTAAATATAAAGCATTACAACATCATATGGAGACCTGAATAAATGTAGTAAAAGAAAATTCACACACTGATAAATGTAAAAAAAATATAAAATGTAAAAGTTACTTAGCCAAAACAAAGTATAGTATATAAAGGCCAATTTATATTTAAGTAATATAAACATAAATTTAAAGGCGGGTTTCAATAAAAAAATGTTCCAATATGCCAAAACTTTATCCTAAATTGTAATGACATAAGAAAAAAAAACTATCAATATCGAACCAAAAATATGACAAAACCTATTTATAATGTCATATTATTTATAAAAATGCATAAACGCAATTAAAGTTAAGTTTCTGGAGGATTTTATTGTTAATTTATTATTTATGGATAGATATATTTGGAACGCTGAGCTGCATGGTGTTACATTTGAGTAACGCACTTTGAAAAATCAAAATACATTCTAGTTTACTGATTTTATGACTCTAAATTCTAAACTATTACAACGGACGCTATTATAACAGTACATTACCTAACAGCATAGGAATCATATAATCAATAACAACATATCTTTCATTTGCATAAAAATAAAGACGGGATCTTGGGCACGAGTCTTTCACCAGGAACAGCTGTTTTCTAGGAGTTATTTTGTAAGAGTGTTAACAATAAACAAATGGATGGTGCTGCCACCTAGCAAAGGTCAATAGTACTAACATTTAAAGTTTCCAGATGCATAGCGCTAGTAGTATTGTTTACAAAAAATAAAATGTCTCGCGTTACAAAGATGTAACCAGTGTTGCCGTTTTGCGCGTAATTACGCTTTTTGCGCGGATTTTGGGGGGCTGCGCGGATTTTTGTGCGGATTAGGCTCGTGAGCGGATTTTGCGCGGATTTCACCCAATTGTAAAGTATTTTAAAATATATGGGAATTTCAACGGCAAATCGGGACACTTTGTACTAGTGACTCAAGAGGAGCACTTACTGTATATGAACTAAGGATTATATTATAGTGCATTCAAGAATGATCGATGATGTTTTTTTTGTGTACATTTATTGTTCTCTTCACTCCCTTTACTTCTACGTCTACGTCTCTAGGTTGTCGTTGTCACTTCTAGAGATTCAGTCGTTTTCTAGGGAATAGGGATATTTTACTACTCGTTCTAGTGATATTCCTCTAAACGTTGGTTTGTGGAAACACTGCTAAAGCCCCCCACACACTACCAGACCAGACCTCCAGACCAGACCGTCTGGCTGCAGCCAGACCGTCTTGGACGGCTCTACACACTCCCAGACCAGACGGTCTAACATTCGTAATTGAGAGACCGTGGTGAGAACTCCAACAAATGGATGAAGACTGTCACGATGGTCGGCCGTCTGACAGACAGCGCTACACACTCACAGACCAGACAAAAATAGTGGTGGGGGAACCTCAGACCGTCTGTGGTCTGAGGGTTCGACCATCAGACACGCAGACCGTCTGGTCCGAGAAAATCGGTCTGCAGACAGCCCCACACACGATAAGACAAGTGCCAGACGCCAGACCAGACGGTCTGGTCTGTAGGTCTGGTCTGGTAGTGTGTGGGGGGCTTAACTTTACCAAACAGGCAAACAAAACAAAGTACCAACCAAACCAACAGAAACAAAACAAACTATCCAACTTTATAATATTTGATGCTATTACAATTAATGTATTAGGTTAGTTTTGAAAAGAATTGACATACAATTAATGCACTTTCTTTCTCAAAGGTATCATCGTCCATCAGGCTAAGGCTAGTTTGAAAACAAAAAAGTAATAGGTCTATTTTTTATTTGTGGTTTAGGTTTTGTGTGCATTTTGTTTTCCAATTTCGTTTGTTTGTATGGTTCACAGATAAGAGAAAACCAACAACTCCTGTCTTAATTTATTGATACCTCTAACCCCATATTTTAGGAGATATAATATTGCATGTTATTGATTTCTAAAATTGTTAACTGCTATAGGTAAAGTTTGTTCAGAACAATAAGTATAGTTTAATTGAACATATAATTTTTAAATTTTCGTATTAATGCAATAGCATTTTATTTTTTCACTGAATATTTTTTTTGTATCTGTTATTGAAAGCAAATACATAGTACGGTAAGTGTAAACATCCTGTAACATATTTTGAGTGTAACATTTCGTTATAGGTGAAAAAATTAATGGAAAATTTGTTTTGTAGCACTATATTATTAGACTCAGGTTAATTTACAGAGTGCGCGGATTGTGCACGTATTTTTAACGTATTGTGCGCGGATTAGAGAGGAAAAAGCGGGATTTTTATGCTTGTGAGGACGGATTTCTTCCGGAGCTGTGTGGCAACACTGGATGTAACACCGTGCAGCAAAAAAGTCAAAAAGTCCGTTACATAAATGTAACACTGTGCTTGAAAGAGTTAAATTTGTATTCAGCCTTTTTATCAAAATTGTTGTAGTTGATGTGAGCCACCTACAAATTGTGCTGATCTTACTAAATTCTGTCACTGTCGCATACACAAACTTTTTTACAAAGACCAAGTCAACCCAACCTTAGGAAATGACGGTACTTTCCTGTTAAAGGGAACATTCATTATTATCGATGATTTATTTTCGATATATTGATATTTTTGTTTTCCATCCGATATATTGATACTGTAGTAACAAATTGAATCATATCAGCTGACAAGTACGATATAGGATAGAGTAAATAAACATTGTTCAGTATCAACAAACAATTAAAAAAATATTACATTGAAATGAAACTGTTCTAAACTAACCTAACCAACCAAACTTGCTGTAATATTTCCAAATTCCGTTTGATAGCCTATTCCCCATATGCATTTTCTATTATCAAATGGAATTTTGAAACGGTAACTTAGCCTATACCGCAAGTTTGGTTAGTTATATTCGGTTAGTTTAGAATAGTTTCATGATGGTGAGCTATAACAACTGTTATGACCCATCAACCTTGTCAGCATCCAAAAATAAGGTATAAAATAGAAATTCATACACTTGCGCATTCTGTGACTGGCTCACACAACAGCGTTCTTTTTAAAGAATACATAAAGCATACATAGATGGGATGTTTAAAAGACTACAAGATCGCGCCTACACTCATCTCCATTCATTATACTTGGCTTAAAATACGTACCCTTGTACAGTCGCCATTTCAGTTTAAGATTAAAGTACCGGCATAGACTAACCAACACAAGTAGACTTCTCATCCCATTGTAAATTTTGAAGCTCGTATTTCATGTCTAGTTCATGTACGCCACACTGGGCGCTAGTGTCGACGAAATTTTGTTTCTATTATTTTAGGGTTAATTTCTTGATTTGTGCTTTACTGTTTGGTTATATAACTAGGGGACAAGTTATTGTTTATGATTAGATCGTATTATTTGGTTAAACGAGGTTTTAAATGGCTGTAATAACGGGAAACAAATTGTAAACAAAACACGACATCTGCAGAAAACCGTACAGAACTAACAATAAAATTGGCTTCAGCTGTTCCATAAGGATGATAAATCTACTAAGGGAGTATGTTTTGTATGTTTTATCTATGGTACCGGTATATATTTTTGTAAAATTTAAGCCCAGTCGGTTCAGTGACTTCAGTCAGTAGTTTTTGCGCCTATTAGTAATACACGTGCAAACAGACATCATGGTGGAAGAAAACCATTAGATTTTTATATACTAGTGTAGAGTAGATGAACGTTGTAGCTGAATAGCAGAGAATAGAGTTGGCTGAAAAATTGCAGGAGGCGGGAACTTTAAAACTTCTGGTAAATAATCAAACAAACCCAAGTCAAACCATCATCAAACATAACCTCAATCTTCGAATACCAATACGTAAGTTTACTATTCACTATTCAGGCCTAGCAGTGATTTAACTTAGTATAAACAATACAAAAAATTGCTAAATAATTTATTGGCTTTTTAATAGTCAGCTACTATAAACTATGTTTTGAGTTTCTGATTGAGTGAAAACTACATAATCGTCATAGCCTTATCAAGAGTTTGATTTAGCCCTATCTTCATTCAGCCAAAACACAAGTCAAAAGAAGGTAACTTAAGGTTACTATATTAGACACTTATGGGTAAACTAGTTCCTAGCCCAACAATGGTGAACGTTTTATTTTCATAGCTTTACGAATACAATACTCCTAAATTTAAATTTGGACCTAGGTACCAATATGTAAGTGAATCGGAGATGGCAATTCGTTACAAGAGGCCTAGTTTACACAAATCCAGTCGAAGAAGGTGAATCATACATTTTCCAAGTTGATCCCGGAAACTCTGGTAACTTACTGGTGGAAGAAAATTAGGAGAGTTAATTTGATATGCTTGCAATATTACTACATACTAAACTTACAGTAGGCTGTAATTACCCTTAACACACAACACCCACCCTAATACACAAACTTAGGCTAATTCAAAATTGGAGGCCGAGCAAAAATAAATTTCAATTATCAAGAGTTTTGGATCACCATGAGGTTTGATTCATCGGGTTAACCATATTACTGTTCGATACAAAGAGTTCATTTTTTAAATATGTTACTTTACAGAATTATTCTTAAATACAGTAGGTATGCTATTATTTATCATTTATAAATAATACTAAAACAGTTTAACGGAATTACATAACGGTAGGGCCTACAACTAAACAGCTTATAAATATTTTAGTTATGTAGTTACAAACAAATTGTTATTTTTGTTTATTTTTTCCTATACCCTAAGTTAGATTCTTGTGTCATCAAATTACTAAAAGACAAACTACTGGTGCTAACATTATGTAGGTTAACATTATATAGTTTCCTGTTTTGACAGGAAGAAATCCCATCCTTCAAATTATAGAATATTTTGCTGACGAAACTTTGAATTACTGCGAGCTACTAATCCCTCTGATTGGACTTCAAGATACCAAGTGTAACAAAATGAATGGTAAACTTTGAAATATTAACAAACTCTATGGACTGAGCTTTTATTTTGAATTAGGTTTATAGAATGAGTTTTGATTTATCGAGTGTGAATTACCAAGTGAATAATGTAGTACCGGTACTATCGTTTCCACTGGGACTCGCCCTTCATTCCATTATTTGTCGGTGCATTTAGGCTGTGAAACTTAAAGTATCATTTCTAGCTTGCTCTTGACATATTTAAAGCAAACTCTTTGCTAGCATACTCAGGTGAGATTGACTTTGTTCTGTCTAGGGCAATGTAGTCCAAAGGGATTTTATAAAATATCTTTAATTAAGTTTGAACCACATTTAATGCTTTAGGTAAGCTAAAAAAATATGTTCTGCACTTTAACTACTTACCCTCAACAAAATGTTTTTGTATTAGCTGGACTAAATTTAACATGCTGACCAAACTCTCAAATTAATAAGATTTTGAGATCACTTTTCATAGTCTCTATCAAAGTATTTAATTCCCATCTTACCAACAAGTAATTATTTTTGTTGGATTCTAGGAAACTATGAATGCATCATCGAGAAACATTGAAATTAAAGCAAAAGTGAGAAATGTTGAGGATCTGATCGCCAAGGCAAAGCAGTTGAGTGCCAGTGAAGGCACTATCCTTAACCAACATGACATCTTCTTCCACACCACAAACCCTCTTAACCGTCTTAAACTCAGAGAAGAGGTAAGTCTGTTTTAAACCTAATTATGGCTGTTCGTCCAGTAGTGATGTGTCTAAGGCTATTTGCACACACACCGATTTTGGACGGTCGGTAATAAGTCGGTCGATATTTTATCGGTTCATGTTACTTGTACACATACCGGATTTTTAACAGGAAAACGATTAGTCTTTGTTGTTGTGTCGAGGACTGGACGAGATTATTGAATAGGTACATAATCCTAAAAGTGTTGTTGCTATGTGGTTTTTGTATCAACGTTTTAAGCTCCGTAGGATTAAACGTATATTCTAGATTTATCCAATTAATCAAAGCAGAGAAAAAAACGGGAACATTCCACACACTTTTTGAAGAACCAACTAAGGCTTGATAGCAGTAAAATTTTAAACTGTATCAGAATGTCAATAGCATCCTTATCTATAAAGTCACCCATTTAAAATGTTATAAACATGCACTACCAAAACAAATTCAAAATGTCAGAAGAGCAGTCACCTAAAATGGATAATGGTGTAGTGAGAACTGCCGATACGATCGGTAAAAAATCGCTGAGTGTGCAAGCTTTTATTTAGTTACATACACCACTGCGTCGCCGGCACATCCCCGCCATCGGCGGTATGCAGTGGCAGTGGCCGGCTGCTCATTGGCATTTTACCGGCGCCGATCAGCGGTCGGCAAGTGTGCAAGGTCCCGTTCCCGGCTGTGGTTCACCATTGGAATTTGGACGGTCGGTAAAAAATCGGTCATCCAAAATCGGTGTGAGTGCAACGATCCTTATTTGTGGCTTAAAAATAGGTTGGTCAGGCCTATTTACAAACTTGCAGTCTAATTTCAGTATTTTGTGACTTAAATGTGTTTAAATATGATTGCAATATTTATAAATTGGAAGCAGGTACTGGCATTGTCAAGTATGGGTAGGATGTTTTCCTTTAAACATTTTCCCTCCTAACAAGAATAAAAGTTAGATAGGTAGTCTTTACTTTGATCATCCATAGGCTTTTAATAAATGATCTCGGACAAAGAAACAGCTGATATTTTTAGTAACACAGTCACTTTACATAAGGAATTAATATCATTTCTGCCGTACTCGTAATCTAATTATATTTTACTTGAAATACACCTCAAGCCTGGTTTACATCCTTTCATTTTGTTTGCGCTCACCTTTTGATGTGGGCAGATAAATGTGTGAATGTGGACCACTGATTGGAACAAATCTGAGAACTGTGCACATGCGCAGTGGGTGTGCTATGACATATGAGGTATGAGCAAAAGCATCAAATGTCTGCAACAACCGCACACAAGTTGAAACGTGTGGATGCTCTTTTGAAATGTGCACAAATCTGTGTTCACATTGTCAGCTATTTTACTTGCAAAGAAGTCCGTCTGACGTTTCTTCAGTGCATGTAAGAGCTGTTGATTATATGGTGGATACTCGTCACACAGACTTTCTCACAGAATCAACTGAACTTAAGAGAAATTTTCTGTGTTTGTATCTGGTGAAGTCAAAAGAATATGGTGAGCGTGATCATAAAAATTTGGCCTATGACATAATATATAGGACCTAAAAGTACAAAGAGAAATCAAGTGGCTACAAGAGACACGGTAGGCTAAATACAGTACACTCCCTCTTATCTGGATACCTTTTAACCAGAAATCAGTTTAACTGGACAGGATTGGCTGGAAGTGTAAGGTACTGAAACAAATTTTCTCATGGGAAAGATTTAAGACCAGTGATCACATGACTAGTTTTACTATTTTTATGTAATAATCATGTTTGACTTATATAGTCACATTAGACGTTCCTATTTTAACAAGTTTTAGGAGACGTTGGTTTATCCGGAAAACCTGCTAACCAGACTGGCCTCGGTCCCAAGGAGTCCGGATAAGAGGATTTTTTTTGTTTAGGAAAATTAACTCAATCAGGACTGTTAAAACTCTTAAATTCAAGAAGTCGCGTAGGTGCCGGAGGACAATAAATACAAACTAGTGCACCTGTTGCTCGAATTCGAGCAATTGCAAAGTATTACAGGCGTATTTTCAAAACGAATAACAGTCATAATTTCCGATGACTTAAAAAGAGTCAACTCAAAGATAATGTAATCAATTACTCCACTCCAGTTATCGAAACTGAAAACGAATGTATCATGTATTTACTATGAACAGCTGTATTAGTAAGCAACTAATACAAATGATTCATCCACAAAATCTTTTCTTCATAAGAAATACATTGGGATTTTGATGACCTGTGGGGCAAAGTCCGAGGACTTATTAGGAATTGGTGAAAGGGTGCGTGTTGTAAAAACTGGTCCATTATTAACGGAGGAGTAGTGTTTCATAGAAATTGCCTTCACGTATTATATATAAGGATACTCCTCTTGGAGACATTGGACAAATGAATGACTTTTTTCCAATTTGGCTTATCAGATGTGAGGCTAGAAATTGTGCATGTGGACAGTCTCGGGATGCACACATCAGGTGTCATACGCATTTGAATTCAAACAAACGAGCGCATGTATACTGGCTTTAATTGCATCCCAATATTATAAAAGTATCTTTATATTATTATCTGTCATATGGCCGGTGTTGCTGATGCTTGTAGTGCTGCATGTAGCATAGACTTGTACCTTTAACTATTAATAGAACTAGACATTTCATCCCCATGTTAACACTGTGAAAGTCGTCACCAGTTTTTTTATAAAAATGGACTTAAGTGATAGAAATGGAGTTAATAGAAATGGAGTTAAGTGAGCCACCGACAGATTTCGCTGGTGTTAACTTCTGATTTCTGTTGAACGTGCGGAGTTTACTTATAAACTTAAAGTTTACTTACTTAAAGTTAAACTGATAGGAGGTCTCTTTAGGAGATCTTATTAGCTATAGCATCTTTAATGTTACGTCAACTATCTCTGTAAGAAAAAATAAGGTGAGAAATAGAATTGTAGGCAGGAGACACTTAAGACACAACAAACAATCTGTGACTGATTCACTGAACTACCTACGTTCTTTTAAAATAAAAAAATGGGCGACAGCTGGTCCATATAGTTGGGATGTCTACTTCAGTCAATACTTGTTCCCAGTAGGCCTATAAAAAAGGCGACATACTGACATAAGTAATATATGATAAGTAATATTTACAATAATTTTTTCAAACTGTGTTTTAGTATGCTAACTACGGTACTGGGAAATTTGTTACAGAACGGAACTGGAACATTAATATCCTATAGTCGCCCAGACGTGGAAGGGCCAAAGTTGAGCGAGTACGTCAAGTGCAACGTTAGTGATGTTCCAGGGCTAACTTCAGTGCTGGCAGATGCTCTTGGGAAAAAAGGATCAGTAAAAAAACAACGGTTTTTATACCTTGTTGGTCAAACACGAATTCACATAGACAGAGTTGAAGAATTGGGTGATTTTATGGAACTAGAGGTAGGTAAGATATAAGTAGTACATACTTGTCTGGGTAGCTGAGTGGTTATAGTGCTCGCCTCCAAATCTGAAGGTCGCTGGTTAAAATCCAAGCAAGATCGTTTCCAGACCCAGATACCATTCATTGGGCTATAAATTAATGATGCTCTCTAACAAATAGGTCGACGTTAGATAGTAAGAAGACTAGGGTTTGGACTGTTCCCTTTCAAAACGTAAAAAATGCCACTGGCGTAAAACATACAAAAATAAAGTTTTGTGCTTTTGGCTATGATATCTTCCTATAGTTGTCTTCAATTTATATTGTATCCTTGATTCATAGGAAAAAGATACAAACAGGTTGAATAAAACTTGACTAAAAGTTTTTTTTATAACTAGTGGTCATTGCAATATAACTTTCTAAAATAAAATCTCAAGTATAGCTGAGATACGTTGCATATGCATTAAAAGTTGGATTTTTTTCCAACAGTTACCAAATAAAGGTTTTGGTAGTCATATAACCTTCTTCAGGCCTACTGTTGTAGGTAGGCCTACCTAGAAGACAGTTGACACATAGACATGGCTAGAGATAGCATTGTTAGTCAGCTTGCAAGTTCATCTGTTGCTAATATAGATATGGTGTCTCTAGCCAGAGATAACTTTGTTAGTCTGCTAGCAAGTTCATGTTGTTGTACAGGTGATGTTGAAGGAAGGTCAGAGTGCAAAGGAGGGAGAGGCCATTGCTGCTAATCTGATGACACAACTTGGAGTCTCTGAGTGTGACTTGTTGTCTGGTGTTAATATACATATGGTGTCTCTAGCTAGAGATAACTTTGTTAGTCAGCTTGCAAGTTCATGTTGTTGTACAGGTGATGTTGAAGGAAGGTCAGAGTGCAAAGGAGGGAGAGGCCATTGCTGCTAATCTGATGACACAACTTGGAGTCTCTGAGTGTGACTTGTTGTCTGGTGTTAATATACATATGGTGTCTCTAGCTAGAGATAACTTTGTTAGTCAGCTTGCAAGTTCATGTTGTTGTACAGGTGATGTTGAAGGAAGGTCAGAGTGCAAAGGAGGGAGAGGCCATTGCTGCTAATCTGATGACACAACTTGGAGTCTCTGAGTGTGACTTGTTGTCTGGTGTTAATATACATATGGTGTCTCTAGCTAGAGATAACTTTGTTAGTCAGCTTGCAAGTTCATGTTGTTGTACAGGTGATGTTGAAGGAAGGTCAGAGTGCAAAGGAGGGAGAGGCCATTGCTGCTAATCTGATGACACAACTTGGAGTCTCTGAGTGTGACTTGTTGTCTGGTGTTAATATACATATGGTGTCTCTAGCTAGAGATAACTTTGTTAGTCAGCTTGCAAGTTCATGTTGTTGTACAGGTGATGTTAAAAGAAGGTCAGAGTGCAGAGGAGGGAGAGGCCATTGCTGCTAATCTGATGACACAACTTGGAGTCTCTGAGAGTGACTTGCTGTCTGGAGCTTACATGGATATTTTGCCTAAATCCTCATAGCAAAAGGTAAACACATATACTTATCCTATCTATCTATATATTAATAGGCAAGCATGTTTCTTTAAAACCTTTTTTCTCAGCTCGTGTGAATCGTAGGGAAAATCTACGCATACCGTTGGAAAGCTATTTTCCTGTAGGTGTGCAGAATCCCTTTATAAATTTAAATAGGCTCAAAGATAAGCACAAAAAATGAGTTTAAAAATTTGAAAAAATTAACATGGATCTTATGCGTTGCTATGCTGGTTACGAAATAACAACGAAATATAAACAGAAAATCAAAACAAATGGAGGAAACTCCAATCACATGTTTTATTTACAGTGTGGGGTGAAAATAGATAAGTGAGTACATTACATATTTTTGGTCGAGTTTCGACCACTGGACGACCTCTCGTAATTAATAATTTGGCAAACATGTATAATTGACTCTTTGAACACCTTCCTTCAGTGATATAATTATGCCTATTAAGATTATGTTTTTCCTCATCCCATGAACTGAAAATCCCATAAGAATTGTCAGTGGTGTGGACACACACAGGAAGGAAATGCAAAAGTTGTAAAATACATGATTTGTGGTGCAGATTTTTAAACTCCTCTTGAATTGCTCACCAAAGGTGCTCATCAAAGGAAACAGGGTTCAATCTCCCGGCCACGGAGACAACTCATTTTAGATCTTAAATGGTCCTCTCATTGTACAGACCTGTCTCCCGTTGAACTACACAGATAAAAAAAAAAAACCCAACCATAGAAGTTCTAAACTTGACCCTGATGCAGCTTAAGGCTTGCAGCTATTGTTTTAAAGATTCACTTACAAAAGAGAGCTGTGAGTGAAAGTGTGGTTATACTTTTCTACCCGAAGAACAAAAAAATGTGGTCTTTAGCAAAAAATCAACAAAATATTTTCACTTTTTGGAAGCACTTTTGGCCTTAATGCAAAGAGGCCGTCTTAAAAGTAACTTGATTTCCGTACAGTATATGTAACAAGTCTTCAGAAAATGTCAAGAAACACTTAAAGTGGTTCATTTAAAACAACTGTTTAAAGACCTGCACACACCGAGCGATACTTTATCGCTGAAACGACACTAGAATTTTATCTGCGATAAGTGGGTGATAATATTGCAGCGAAAAGAGATGCTTCCACACCAGAGAGGGAAAAGAAACGTGCGGGAAAGTTAGTACACCTCAAGGGAACGTAGAGTGCGAGGGTTTGATCACTCTATAGACGTAAAAGTGTTGTGTTATAGCATAAACAATAGAATTAAATTAGACCGACAGCAGTGCTGCGGTTAGCATATATTCTGGCGTCCACCGCTAGGAGTGCAGTGTAGTATCGGTGCACACTGCTGCAGCGTCAAGCTCTAGCGAGCGTTGCCATGACAAGTTGGTAGTTGGAGCCAGGGTTGCCAACATCTGGAGAATTTTCCGGAATCCGGGAAGTAAGAGTTTTTCCTTTATTTTCCCATGTTTGAACATTTTTTGGGGATTTAAAAAAAAGACTTTACTGATAAAATTACGGGATCTCAGTATTTTTTACCCATATTAAAAAGTGGGTCTGATACGTTGGTAGCATTGGTTTGCAAGGGTGGTAGTGCTGGTAGCAGACGGTGAGTCGACGACGGCAGCAAGTCGACAAACACTGAGCATGCTCTAGCGGCACATCGTGGAACCTTCCTTTGACAGTCAAATTTATTCTATTTGTTTATGGTTATAGTTTTGTGTTTGTATACCGTACTGTGGCCTACTGTGTGTTTTACCATGACATCGTCTGATGAAGAAGAAGCGTTGCTGTAAGTGTTGAGTGCACAAATAGCCTGTTTAAATCCAGCTGGACAATGGTTTGTTTAAAATAGTATAAATTTGTTTTTTGTTTATTCTAATAAGTTTCAATAGTTACCTAAGAGTTCACTCCTAGTTTTTGTACATTATAAACTTATGTTTTTTTTTTCATTCCAATTCAATTATATTTTCTGTCAGTTTCCATTTTATCCAAAAAGTAACAAACATAATTAAAGATAAACATACTTCTTCAGTGGTGACCCCGACGTAAAAATTTCTTACCAAAATTTAGCAAAATTACAATACAATGTCTACTACTCAAGAAGGTAACTCCCTAGAACAAATTACTGTCAAGATTCCACAATTTTGGCCAGCAGATCCTGAGCTGTGGTTTGAGCAGGTTGAGACCCAATTCTGCTTGGCTCGGATCACATCTGATTAGTGATGTAAAATTCCCGGGAATTAATTATCGAGGAAATATTCCCAGGGAATATTGCCGGCAATATTCCCAAAATTCATAAATTCCCGGGAATTTATTTTTAATTACTAAGGTAGGTTTAAAAACTGTTACCTAATAGTTAAAAGCCATACTTATAAGGTTAAATCAACCACAAAAACTGAAATATATTATAATACAAAGTTTTAATTGAAATAAATAACTGGGAATTTATAATTTTATAAGCTAAATTGCTCAAATCGGTCACTGTGGTAGTTATCTGTTCAAAAAATGTTGATTTGATACAAGTAGTATAACTTACCTGTCGCTCGAATTCGAGGAATTGCTAAGTATTACAGGCGTTATTTTAAAACAAATAACAGTCATAATTTCTGATGACTAGATTCGACTCAAAGATTATGGAAATACTCAAGATCTACATAACAGATCGATATAATAAACATTTCTTGTAAATATCTTATAATTTTTCTGCTGATCTTGTTTTTTAGTTTTTTCTACAACTAGCCTTACTCATAGCCACATTAGGTTGTCCATAATAACGGTTATAAATTCTTCACAAAAGGATTATTTCTATAGTTCTTATCCTTGGTGGTGTTTTATGACTTTCCTATGTTTCCATAGTTTGCAATTTGGCTCTTTCAATTATTACTAAGAAATGCAGAACAGTGTTAATTCAGTTTTCTTTTAGCGAATTTCCCTATAGGGAAGTAGCTATTACCGTAGGTGGCACGGTGAAACCTGGAGCCGGGACCGATATACTTTTTCATTTTGATGTCCCTAGAGGCCAAAAACACTATTCGTTCAATTTTATATATATATATATATATATATATAGGCCTATATATATATGTCCGTAAATGGCATATATCCATGGCGTATATATGGCAGACATATATATATATATATATACACACAGACATATATATAGGTCCGTGAACGCGATAACTTTGAGTAATTTTTTCCCGATTTAAATGAAATTTGGTTTGAAGATGTATGGCGGGATAAACTTGAATGAGTTCGCGAACCAACATGATCGGACCACGGGAACAGGGTTTTACGGGGGTAAAATGGTTTTTCTCATTTTTGACCCTCAAAACACAACATTTCCCAATTTACCTCTAGACCATTTTAAAGAGCTTAAAAAAAAAAAATTATTTAGTATACCAAAGTATTTTTGCACGGTTATTGGTTACGGAGAAAATTTAAAAAATTGTAAATTTTAAATCCATGTTATTCTTATGGAGAATATTGTAAAATGTTGTAACTTGATTTTATAATATACTACCTACTAATCTTTTACTAAAACCCACACTTTATTAGCCTCCCTGTAGCAGCAAACCTAGGTACTCGTTAAACCTAATGTTATTTAAATTACTAGTAAATATCCAGGAAATAAAAATATTATTTGAAATTTTTTTTTTTTATTTAACATATTAAACCAAGACTACATATTAAAAACAAAAAGGTTTGATAGGAAATACTTAAATGGCATATTTTCTTTCCGTATTATTTTTTTTTTAGTTTCCTAGTCACTGTCACTTTCTATGTCCATTAATTTCCTTCGTCCATCTCGTCATCTACATCTCCAAATCCACAAAAATTGTCTTCATTGTTACTTGACAAGTCAATCTCATCTTCTTCCCCTTCTTCGATCTCAAGGAAGTCTTCATTTCCTTCCTGTCCTCCTATTTCCTCTGGGTTGCCTTCTGCTTGCTTACTCTCTCTTGGAGGTTGAGCATTCATGAGTTTTTAGATGTAAGAAAGAAATGTCAGTTTTGCTACTCGCTCAGATGAAAGTCTGTTTCTTTTCTTTGGATACAATAATCCATTCAGTTTCGTAAATTCCAACTTGTTTTTACAAGAAATTCATGCATGGAATGACAACTCTTAAATTTAAATGTATGAATTTACTAAATGTAACATAGTTTTAAGGTTCTTTAACCGTAAATTAGTGTTAAAACGTTCAGAATTATAAAATTTATGATAAATTCCCAATTTTTGGGAATATTCCCAGTTCTGGGCCAAAGAAATATTCCCGGCAATATTCCCATTTTATAAGTTCCCTCCCACTGGGAATATTCCCTCCCCACATCACTACATCTGATGGAACAAAATTGTTTATGTTTGTGGAAACCTGGTGCTAAATACGCTGCTGAAGTGAGAGACATCCTCACAAGACCACCAACCGAGGGAAAATACGAAAAACTAAAAGCAGAATTGATACAACGCCTAAGCTCTTCACAGGAACAGAAGACCAGACGTCTCCTAGAACATGAAGAGATGGGAGATCGAAAGCCCTCACAGTTCCTCAGACATCTTCACGCTTTGGCTGGTACCATTGTGCTTGACACTGTGCTGAAGAAACCTCTGTGGTTGAGTCGGCTCCCCTCATCCACTCAAGCCATTTTAGCAACACAAAAGTCATCTGAGCTTGATGCACTTGCCGAGTTGGCTGACACCGTGCTTGAAATTAGCCCGCGTCATCAAGTTATAGAAGCAGCTGTCCCTTCTAACACTTCCAACTCTATGGAAGCAATGATGGTTTGACTGACGATCCTGATTACATCTAAAAAGATCACACTCCAAGAGGACGATGGATGTGCATCAAATAAGACAGGAAGCAAAAAATCTAGCACATAACACGTAACACTGTGGTGAGTGCACAAATAGTCTGTTTTTGTTTTTGTAAGGCACTTGATACACTGTGTTATTAGCCATGGTAGAAGACGAATGAGCAAGTAAAATGTGGGTACAAATGGGGTATGCAATTTGGTGAGTGCCACACGCTAAGAAAAGATGACCCAGTTGCCCCAATTTAGAAAACATAAAAAACTATTCTACATATATTTTTGAATAAATCAGGAATGTTTTTACGAGTTGCTGAGTTCGTTTGCTGACTGTTGACGTTGCTCCTAGCACAGGACAGACAAAACTGAGTAGTTCATGGTTTGGCCGCATGGTATTGCCGCGATAAAGCGCTGCGAACAGTGCATGCATCATTACAGCGATAATATCGCTACAGCATCGCATTAGTCTTAAGCTCGGGTCACACTAGCCTGCTTGTCAGCCGCTGATGATCAGCGTCCGTGGGACCTCGTAACGAGTTCTTAAGCGATTATTGAGGTTGTGTAAGAAAGATCACCTTTAGTTTTGCAACAACTCACTGTAAACTGCTTCTTTGGCATTCCTAAATACTTCTTTGAAGAAACGTCCCACAAGCACGCATAGTTCGGAATAAATTCAAAAAAATCAATAACCTGCTTCAGCAACCACATAAAGGTCAGTCAGTTCTGTGCTATAAAATATTACTTTTACTCACTTAGTTTAAAGCTCAGTTCTAGTCGCCATGTCGTCCTTGGGTCCTCATAAACCTGTACTCAATCATTATTGAATGTGTGTGAAAGAGAAAGAACTTTATTTTAAGATGCTTAATGGCAATAAGAGGCCTCGCTTAGTGGACCAGGCCTTGGATATAAAAAAGGAACATTTAGGAGCTTCTTCAAGCTGGTTGCAAAAATCAAAAGGAGAAAACTCAGAAACACACAGGAATTTTTTATGAATGTCCACATAAATTCCAAGAATTGCTAGAATTAGTTGAACCTCTCATTGAAAAAATGAGACACGCTTTTGTTTAAAACCAAGTTGAAAATTACCTTTGGTAGCCTAGCCGCTGGCACGCTTCTAGAGGTGGTAAGGGCTGCTAATTTTTTGGTCACATTAACACGTTCACTGCAAGGGGCGGGAATTCCTCACCCCGCTGTACCGGCGCCGCTGGCGCGGGGCGGGAAATGTCATCCTTAAGCAATGCAAACAACCTTGTTGCAATGTGAGCTCAGCCATTGCCGGGGAACGTTGTAATCGTTACCAGCCTGTAGCTTAGAATGTGAGCTTTATTCTGATGTAGATTGGTACTAAAATTGCCTGTAAAATCCCGTCTGGCAATGCTTTTGTCCCGTTTTCGGAGACTTTCTCCATTCGAGCCATATTACAAAGACTCTGGTTATTGATCCAGGCAGTGCTGCTACCTTTGGGTGTTTCAGTGAACTACGTCCACTATCGGGGTAACGCAGAACAATCACCACTGCTCTTTTGTGATTCGTCTTACTGAGATATTTCAATACCAATAGCGATCGCAGATTCAGTTAGCGCGTCAGGGCTCCGCCCGGGCCTCGCCGCCATTGGCGAGCACTTGTTTAAAGGTTTTCAGCAGCGAACGTGTTAAGCTTACAGTAGCGGCTTCCTTTAATTTGCAGTTGATGCCAGCCGCTAGTGACCAGCGGCTGATACCAGCACCATCAAGCAGCATCTAAAGTATCGCGTATCGCAGTTTGCTCTGGAGTGCACGGCTCCATAAGCCACTGTGGTGTCGCACGGACCACTAGTATCGCAAGAGATTTTCCAAGAAAAAGTATCGCGTCCACTCTGTATCACACAGAGTATCGCTTCGGTGTGTGCATTTAACAAATGGATATGAGCATTTTTCTAATATGTGCTAATATTGTTATTAAATTGATCTTGTTAGATTTTTTTATGAAATCTAAGTTCCACTGTACTAAATTTAATCTACTGGACCAAATTGTACAACAAATTTAAATAAACATTCTCTTCTTAACTCGCTTCCTTAGCTGTGTGTAAAAATATTTTCAAGATAAACAACCTATATTTCATGAGCTATGAAATTGAGAGAATTAAATGAATACCTAGTTAGTAAGTCAAAGTCAGTAAGCAAGCAGGTTGTGGTGATATTGTGACAGTTATGGCAACATTTTAAGATATTTAAATTATCTACGATTTATTTTTTCCGGTAATTACAGATTTTTTGTAGAATATATCTATTTTTTTTTTATGTAATACTAAGTTTTAATGTTCAAAAGGCCAATACATAATAATTTTTATTTTATTAATATTGGTATTTTAACATTAAAACTTTTGTTTACATTACATTATTTGCCAACAATCCCAATAGATATAAGCTTTTTAATCATACAATACGTAGCAACAAAAACTACTATGTAGCAACTGTACATGCTACCATAGTACCCAATAACATTGGTAAAACCACCTACTAATTTATTATTATTTAAGTACACCTAAGTTACTGATATGATGTCTTAAGTTAGGGACTTGAAAGAATTGTTAAATTTTAAGGGTTAAATAGTTCATCTCAGTAAAAAATCAACAGGATATTACACATCTGTTTATTTCTGGCCTGATTGTAAACACAACATAACCTTAAGTTTAGTTTATGAAAGAGATAAAAAATACTGTTATTTTTTTTGTGGTAATAGCCAGGAACATTCCTTTCCTTTTCGGTAATAGGTGAAATACTACTATTATTTTTGTAACCTATTACTTCCCCATACAGTATGTTTTAGACTGGTCGTTCTCTGCTATCACAAGGTTATCTGTTGTTATTTTACTTCCTTTTACAAGCTTATTTATTACACCTTGATTATTGTCACATTATCTGTGCATCATGGGAACGATAATAGAATACAATTAATAACTGTGACACTGTTAGGAAAGTTTTTCAGCAATAAGTTATCTTTTTCTGTAACGTATTACTATTTATTCTAAACCGATCCTTAATAAATTAGGAATATAAATTTAATAAAACCTTAGGTGGTTTAGAACGTATCTACAATAATTTGTTATAACTAAATAGCTTTTTATAAAATTAAATGATTAAATAAAAACAGTTTTTGTCATACTGCAGCAAAAACAGCCATTTTAAATACACGCATTGCGGATCTAAAATAGCTCTTTTACTCTCTCGGAAGTAAAAATCTTTTTAGTCCCTAGGTAGTAAAAGTAAGTTGTTGTAAACAGTTGTAAGCTTTTGATTGTTAGCAATCGCATGTATCAAAATTATTTATCGATTGATCTAGTCGATTGTAGCTTAATGTTGCATTCTTGTCCATAGTTTGACATATCGATATTGTAATGTACACTTATAGAATTGGAATAGACAAAGATTGAATCACTTACTAAAGAGCTGTTTTTTTGCATTACAAGAATCAGAAACAAGTTCAACGTTGTTATTAGTGGTTATCTTTACATGATAAGTATTTTTATTATCTAACCTTCTTTGTTAATTAATCTTGAAATACGACAAAAAATATAGTTCAACACTCAGCCTAAAAGTGTCCTTTCAACCCTTGCTCATTTTCCTGAGATCGTGAAACTTGATTGGTTCGTAAAGAGTCACTTTACGCCCTAGTAATGAAATATACTATTTTCACATTTTAGAATTTTTTATAAGGGGGAAAATAGCATAGTAAATATTTTGAAACAAATTAAGTGTTAGCATTCAAGAATAACAGCTCTGTACTGTTTTTTTAGGCTCTAGTCTTGAAGGACATTAGCAAACATTATCTAGGAGGCCAGTAATACACTGTTTACTTTCAATTAATGCAATCAGGAGCGTATCGGTCTAAATTTGTTACTTGTTTATACCAAATGGCAGATTGATTGATTGGTTTACTGAATCAGGGCGAACCTAGTCCCAGTTTGCGGCAGTTACAAATGGGCTTTTTGCACTCCCCACTTGGTGCATCAGAGGCCGTCAAACCTGAGTTGCTTAGTGAACTGCAGCATCCTATCTATGAGCTCTTCTAGATGAAAGTGTCTGCCCCTTGTCATGGTTCCATTACCTGTGCAGTCATAGAGTAGATGATCTGCAGTCTCCTCGGACTGCCCACATTTCCTACATGCAGTGTCCCCAATGTAGATCCTCAAGCGATGTAGGTGCAATCTCAGGAAGCTGTGATCTGTCTGAGGCTGACGCCACATTTTCCAACTTATCGGCCACCTAGTTATCTTTTATCCCTGAGTGTCCAAGGTCCCAGCAGAGCGTCACTGTAGTGCTTCTGCCCAGGACAGATACTGTTGTGAGGTAGTCCCAGACCACCCTGGACTTGAACTCGCAGGAGTCGCGTGCCTTGAGCTCTGCCTGGCTGTCTGAGAAAAATGGATTCAATACAAACTTGGCACCATCCCTAACTAAAGACTTTTATTCAGTTGGTTTATTTGTAGTGGTCTATTTTATGGTATCAAATATTACTAATTTACTCAATTTTACAAAACTACTCCTCGACACCTTAAAACACGTTACCATCCAGCCGTCAAAGCTCCTCGGTATAAGTTGCCTTGTATCACCTGGTAGTGAATGTGGTTATGTCTCTCATTTCCTGATTTTTGTTTTTAATTTAAGTTGTTGTATAATTTAATTCATCTTTTCTTGGCCCCTTTTAGATTTCATTGTGCGGTACAGGATTGAAAACTACACAAAAGTCTACTTCTGTTGTGTACAAGAATAAATTAGTGATAAAGACCAACTCAGCAATAGTTAACATTCATCAAGATAAAGAGTTTCATGTGCTACAAAAAGTGGAGGAAATGTGTGTATTGTGATACTGGTTATAGACCTAATTACTTCTCATAGACATTTTGCCATCATATTTTCATGAATAAACCAAATATGGCTGGCCCTTAAATGCTTCTTAGTAATCACTCAGAAACAAAAGTTTAAACATGTTGCTTTTGCAAACGATAGGTTGATTGCCAAATAAAGTTACATATTTCATTTCCAGAAACTTAACCTGCCATCTCCTACAAAGTGTTATTAAACTCAAAAAAGAAATCAAATAAAATTGTATCCTAAGAAAGATTAATTTATTTTAATCCTTTCTGAATCCATTTCAAGCAAAGATATAATTTTAACAGTTATTATGTATCTGGGCTTTTGGCTTTATTCATAACACATTCAGGGGGTGGCGGCTTGGTGGTAGTCCTGTAAATAACTGACTCATTAGCTGTTCAAAGGTTATTCAGTGACGAACAACGTTGCATATAAACGTTACTACCTATGTAACATTTAGAACTAAAACACGTTGTATCGTTTGTTGCCAACGAAGCTGCACGACTGTTTAAACGTAGCACCCACCATTTCAACATTCATTTTCAGGTTCAGGTACACTACAAGTATAGTCCATTCCTCCCATATATACCAAATAGAGATTATATGCACATTACACAACCTTATGTAATCCATATACATTAGTCCAACCCACGTCAAGGAATTAAGGAATTAAGGAACTTTAACAGCAACTTAACGGCCAAACGTCGCAAAGTTATGCTAGAGGTTAATCCATTAGCACAGAAGTACACAATGATGACAGAAGTGGAGAGGAAAGGAATCGAACTAGCACAGTTTGAGGGGACACCTCTCTTTGAAGTAAGAACGTTCCTACTTTCTGAATGGACAGAAAATTTTGATCAAATAAAAAAAGGATTTACTCAGCCTACCGCTGATAAAATTGAAATTGTGTTTACCATCAAAAAAGGCTATCCCCACGATGATTTGAATACTATCTGAAGGGTTTTCAAAAAGGAGAAGGGCACAGTTGTGTTATAGTCTGATTTTTACCGGAGTGCGGCTGGAGCTCAGCCCTACCTGCGAGGGACCCGACTCACGCACGCACACTCACCACCGTCCTAATTGCCTGAAAGCCCCGATCCCCTATTCATTAAAGAAATATAACATCTGTTGTATGATACCTCAAAATTGCAATTCATTTGATGTTAGATATACAGTAAAATGGTTAGTGTTAATGAATTTGTTGTTTAATTCAATGAAAAATGAGTCCAAACACGAAATGATTGTGACAAGTAGCTAGCTAATAAAAACGTGTTAAAATATTCGTAGCTTTTACACTTTGTAAGCAAAATATATATTGTTTGGTATCATTTTACTAAGCATTTTGAGCTGAAGTCAAAAGCGTTACCAGATTTTATAACAAACGTAAAATTAAAAAAAATTGATAGTTTAATTTCCGTGAGCCACCGATGACTCGAGTGGCAGGACAATGGTCCGTCCCACGTCCGTCCTAATCCCTTGCGTCTGTGTGTGTGAGGCCTGCGTGTGTGTGAGTAGGGTCGACCCTTCAGCCAGCCGCTTTCCGTCAACAATCACACTATAGTATAGTATTAATGCTGATGAAGAACTGGAAATATTCTATGCAATGAGGTAATCAACCAATTTTGTAACGTATGCAATAGTCATTATTGTTTTCCCTCACTTAAGATTTTTATAATTTTTATAATTTACTATTTATCTGAGTTATATATATGAATTGTAAACCATGAAACTAACTCGATTTTTACGGGTTTTAAATACTCTAACAAGTCAAACCCTATATTATTTTTAAATCTTTTGTATTCTCACGTAGATGAGAAAAGATAGAAAAGTACCACAACAAATCTGTACCATCCATGTACCAACATTGATGTTTAAGACTTTTTCTCCGATTGGGCCTGAATGGTGAATGTTTGAAATGAATTGCGAATGTAACATATTTTAATACATATTTAACACTTTGTAAATTACAACGAGTGAAAGAGCAGTTCAAACAGTGTGATGGCACTAGTCCCAAATATTATGAGAGATTGTTTGAACTATACCATTACATGTTGAATTACAAACAAAGGATTTATAAGATATTGTATTTGCAGTATTGGAGCACCTGTCTCAATATTTATTTAAGAGACACTATAATTTACAAATATTTCACTTAACATTTTTATTTGTTCCTTCTGGAAAGGATTACTATTTGTAGTAATCATCAGGCTATAAGTTTAATGTACCGATAAAGTCCTACAAAACCAATTTTTACTTTGAAACACTGAAAATGGTTTATAAAACAATCATTATTCATTACTTAGGAAGGAATGTGAAACACTTATCATTCCACAAAATGAATGTAAACTGATCATATTAATTCGAATCAGTTAGTGTTATGGTTGTCATGGAGACCAATCAATAAAATCTCTTGAATCCTTACCTTACATAATTATGTACTTTGTAGGCCTCTAACAAATATACCTCGTAAAAATATTGAAAATGAGTTCACATATTACACTAGTTATAGTCCATCCTTGTGCTAAGTTTAAGATCAATATTGGTTCAGTATATGTATTTAAAATACCCCCACCGCAGCAAACCTGCTGACTAAGCAAATATCCATTTGTCTGAATTGAGTTTCAATTAAATCTATTTAAATAACATTAGGTTTAATGATTACCTATGTTTGCTGCTACACTATTGCCTGAAGATGGAAACCTAGTTTCTGAAAGCGCTAGTAAATAAAATAAAATTATTATATACAGTATTGGCCTTGTTGAACTTGTATATTTTATTATAGATTTCATTATTAATTTCCAATATCTCCAATATAAGTTAAATCACAAAATATTTTAATCCTCGAAGGTTCTTGCCATACAGCATATGTAGGTCCCAGCTGATCGCAAAGAACTGGAAAGGTTTCTTGGCGTGACTTTCTAAATTCATCCCTAACTATTCAACAATAACAACACCTTTAAGAGAGTTATTTCGAAAGGATGTTCTTTTATGTTGGGATCAGCTACAAGATATCGTGTTCCGGAAATTAAAAGAGATTTAGATCAGCCCCCCAGTCTTGTGTTATTTTTATCCTACAAAAGAGGTGACATTGTCTGTTGATAGTAGCTCTATAGGTCTAGGAGCTGTGTTATTGTGTGGATATGCATCAAGGTCATTGACTCGGAATCAGGTAAATTATAGCCAAATAGAGAAAGAAATGCTAGCTATAGCATTTGGTTGTCTCATCAGTACATATTTTCTAAGAAAATAACTGTAGAGACAGACCATAAGCCCCGAGTAAGCTTATTCAAGAAGCCTTTGTCACAAGCCCCTTTGAGATTACAAACTATGTTGTTAAAAGTGCAAAGATTTGATCTTGACGTGATCTATAAGCCTGGTAAACTTCTGTATATTGCAGACACCTTATCAAGGTCATCCTTACCCTTTCAAACTAAAGAGAAAATAAATTGATCATACAGATGAATTTGTTCAATAATAGTTAACCTATTTCTTAAGACAAATTTAGCTTGTTTGTTTCTAAGACAGATGAGGACAGTACTTTAGTTCAAGTAAGAGAATTTGTTAAATCTGGGTGGCCTGAAAACAAAAATAATCTTGACAATTCTGTAAAACCGTTTTGGAACTTAAGAGATAGTCTCCATCTCCATGTAATTGAGTAACTTGTGTTTAAAAATGATAGATTAATAGTTCCTCACAGTTTGCATAAAGATATGTTAACAAGCTGCACGAAGGTCATGTTGGTGTAAGTAGTAAGTACATATGAAATGAGAGCAAAAAATGTTTTGTATTGGCTTAGTATAAAGTCAGACATACAGGAGTTTGTAAATAGTTGTATGACATGTGCTTTACATTCCTCCGATAACTGTAAAGAACAAATCCTGTTTCATGAAATACCATCCCTGCCATGGTCTAAAGTTTCAGCAGACCTCTTCGAATTAAAATCTGTGCACTAATTAGTTATAATGTATTATTATTCTTAATACCTTGAATTAGTGTCTCTAAATAATATTAGCTCTAAAAGTTATATTAACAAAATAAAGTCCATGTTTGCAAGACATGGAATCCCCCAAATAGGCTACTAGTAACTAATCCAGGTACTCAGTTCACTAGTCATGAGTTTCAAAACTGTGTAACTTAAATAGCTATGAACTCCGTGTCTTATCTTCGCCAAAGCGTTCCCAGTCCAATGGACAGATTGAGTCAGGAGTAAAAATAGCCAAAGGTATACTGAAAAAATGTGAACATTCAAACACCCCCACCCCTACATCCCCCTACACCCTACATCCCCCCCTACATCCCCCCTACATCCCTCTACACCCTACATCACCCCCACATCACCCCTACATCGGTTTACTAACTTACAGGAACACTCCTAAAGGTAAATTACATTCACCTGCACAATTATTGTTTTCAAGAAACTTAAATTCATTATTACCATATTAAGCAGTTCCTGGAGCTAAAGGTCACATAACCAAACCCCACACCTGACATCATGTTTATGGGTCAATTAATTAATAATAAGTGTAATTAGTAGCACAAAATTAATAATAAAGCCACATTGAATTTACAACAGACGAGCTGGTGGCCCGTCCTACGTACGGGAATCAAGTTGTCAACTAAAACGGAATAATTCAGAACATCTAGTTTACACGCATAGACACAAATTCTGGCAGTTTTAATGGGGATGATCACCTTATAAACAAATGTAACGTGACCACCTATTTATTCCATTCGAATATAGACCTAAAATATGGCGATATGCATTTTAAATCCGATAATTTTACCGGAGTAGAGTAGCTGCATCCCACCTCTAATTGCATACTGTACTACTTATGTACTTACCGTACCTTATCTTACCTCCGTGACCACTGAAACTTTTATGAGGATTCTCTTCTATCACCTACCTCTTCAAACTTTAGATCCCAGTCTGAGGACGCATTTCATAACTTGATATTTCCCGTCTATCGTGTGGTACTCCTTGGAATATACTTTTTAAAAGTTTATGCAGAGCCTGTCCATCCAAGCTTTACCTACTTCTGGAAAGCATCCCTATATTTGGGTGTTAACACATTTCTCTTAGCTCTCTGTTCTTTTTTATTTCGACCTCCGGGCCGTAATCTTGAACTGGTCTGTATGTTTTCTCTGCACTTTATAATCTAACCCAGCATTAAGGTTTTTCGGTTCTTTGGTCAGTGCTGAGTCGACTTTGGTTTCTGCTGCAGTTTATTTGACAGTTTTATAGAGACCTACTACACCGATTGACGCTTTCAAAATTTTAGTATGCCGACATACTCACATTCAAACCTAAAGAAAAAGAAGTATCGACACTTAAACCACTTATATCTTAAACAATTAAGCGATAAACTGCTGAAAAAATACTTCCCAAACATGAGTTGAAATTTGCAATGCATAAACTAAATACTTACACTACGACAAAACTTGATTAAACGCAAGTGTTTGAGATGTTTAGTTAAAAATAACACATTTCCTGATAACGCAGATCCTTCACGGTTGGGGAAAACTACCTACATTTTAAAGTGAAATAGTATGTAGGCAAACACCAACGAACAATATTTTTGTATCTCGTAACATAAACATTTCAATGACAGTTATAAACCAGCTGTTAGTTAAACCAGCATTGAAAATACTTTAAATTGCTAGCGGCTGCTAGACTTTTTTAAATTAAAACTTAAAAAAACTGAAACCCTAAACTAAAATTATGGCTTCGATATTCCCTAGTTCTCAAAATTATCTTTCTTTCAACAGAAAAATCATGAAAATCCGTCAAGTGGTTGATTCAGAATCGTGAAATAAAAAAACCCTGTTTCGTTTTAATATTACAGATAGAAGATAGATATACACCGGGTCACATGTTGAGGTTGTGGATTCGGATATGCCAATTGGAGTGGGACTTGGGATTGAAACCGAAGGGAGAATCGAGAGGCATAGAGGAATAAAAAACATACACATAACAATACTGTATCAACACTTAGTGTAAGGAAGAGATATTATTCGATTTTGACATCTTGAAGTAATTTTTCCAGGTTATTTCTTCACAACTTTAACCCCTATTTGCAGTTATTAGAGCTAAGTGACACATACCAGTATAAAGAACAACTCTTTCTAAAACTTTTAGACTAGTTCGCTTACATACTTGTACAAAGTTCTGAAGTGGAATTAGGGTTAGTTTTTCTGATCAAACAGACATGGGCCACAATGAAACACTTGATATTGGGCCACAGTGGAACACCTACATAGGTTTTGTAAAACAGATCAGAAAAATCTGTTTTCATTTCATTATCAATTTTAAAATATATGGTACATAATTTGATGTATGCGTGAAAGGTTGTTCTATAAGTACATTTATCTTCTGAAGCTGTTAAGCAAACAAATAAAAAAACAAAAAATTGTTTTGTAATTTTTTTTCCATTTTGGCCCACCCTCCCTATAAATTGATGCCATAACTCTTAACTCATACTGTAATAACTTGCCTGGCAGCAGATTCCCAAATTAGGTACCTGTAAATATCCCTATTCAACTTATGTATATTGGTATGCATTTATCATTTACTAGTTTGGAATAATATGAAAATATCCATAGGCACAACAAATGCAATAATTTATTACTTTTGTAAAAATATATCAGAAACTGATAACTGAAAATCATATTTTTATTTCATATTCCTTAACAACATTACCGGTATATCAAATCGTCATTTTGTTAAAGTTAGTTGCAAAAGTGGTGATCTATTTTAAGCCCGGTTAATTACACATACAAATGTACACTGTCGCCAATTGCTTGATTGGAATAAACAGTCGGCATTTAGCATGAGCACAGTCGAATCTATGTTAGGCCTACTAGCAGTACAAATGGTAAGTTGTCGTCTGCTAAACAAGTGCCGGTGTGTTAAGTGTCATCTAGTGTCTGTGTTAAAATGTATAATCTTTTAGTACCGTTAAATGTTTTAAATTCTTTCAATGGTTAAAGCAAAAATCAAATCTCACCTCGAAGTTATAGCCTAGGTTTTCGAAGCTAAACACTGTTTTATATAGCAAGTTTTTAAAGTTTCTTTGATGAAAACTGAAAATACTTAGGCCTATGTTTTGCAATAGCAAGATTGTCAGTGGAGTCTCCTCAATCCCTTTTGTTTAACACCAAAATTAATCAAGGTTCAGAGAAATCGTAAATCCCTGTGATGTTGCTTGCGTTTGCTTTGTTATTATAACCAACCCTGTAATGATGTGGTTACGGGTCGAGCTTTGAACTGTGCGTGACGTTTTTCATGGCCAGTGGAATATCACTTCACCAGTTCACCGTACTGTGCGTGTGCGTGTGCGTGCGCCACGCAGGCGCAACATTGTAGCCTGTAGCGCCGCAGGTAAGTGAGCTGTTTACAGCTAGTTCAATCCACGTCTCTGCTGCTAACAATGGTCGACTGTCAAGTAGGAAAGTAATCAGTAACGTTTGTTGGAAATTAGATAACGTCTTGAATTGCTTGTAATTTATTCGTGTTCCCGGATCCATCGGCCAACCTGAGCATGACAAAGTGTAGGCCTATTTTAGTATAAATTTGAAATAAAAACTTCACCAATATTTTCATAATTTTTAATTTCATGAGGTCTTTCGTCAGCTATGCTGGCATCATCAGACAGCATAGGCCTCATGAAATTAAAAATTCTGAAAATATTGGTGATTTTTTTTTATTTCAAATTTATATTCATTCCAATATTACCAGTTTTTCTTGAAGACTATTTTAGTATGGGTACTATTTGCATGTGGTCATAACAGACGAGTACGGTAGTTTGGTTTTGTGTATTACGGCGAAAAGATTTCCAATGGGATCCTGATAGCATTAAGTTATTTTTGTGTAAGTGGGCAAAGGCAGTTTGCACTCGTGTTACACATTATATGTTTCCTACGGTTACTATATATAATAATCAATATATAAATAATTAGTCTTTCAAACACTGTACAACACGTTTTTAGGTTAGGTTAAAATCGGACCTTGATACAACCCGATAGATGGTTTACAAAAATTCCTGAACTATTATCATTGTTTAGTACAGGATTGTTTACGCAAGCCAAATTAGAAGTATATAAGTTAGAGCCACTGTTTACAGACTAAAGAAGTTCATAAGTTGGCAGTCCTTCTTCCTCTACCGGTACTTACTACAGTAGTTAGATTATACAGTTTAGGGTCTACGCGGTTTAGTGTAAAATTGTGAATTACATTCAATGTGTTTTTCTCTCAAACGCAAACGCAACCCATGCATGCCATGCTTTTGTTGAGATTGCAAAAGTCATTATGGAAAATATGTATTATTGTAATATCGATCTTTCAGTTTTATACAACCTGTAGTTGTTCGGTATTATTTATTAGGCATGGTACTGGAAGCAAACCTAAAAACTTAATAGCAAACATTTCCGGCATAAAATCGATGATTTACCGTTTATGTATTCGTATTCTTCCACAATACATTATCTTTAAGCCAGTGAAAACACCATGTTGAGTTTAATTCGCAATAAATTCCCAGTTTATAACACTAAACTGTGTCTATGCCAATGGTAAAATGCATACCAGTTGATCGACAATGAAGTGAAGGAAGGCCTGCCAAAATATGAGCTTCTATTGTCCCTAAACAGTGAATATCTGTACTTCTAATTTGGGTTGAGTTGAGTTGCGTTTAGAAACACCTTTAGATTAATTTGGAAAAGCCGGGGATATTAATTTTCATAGAAAATATTTTCATATAAGCATCGTCACAACGAATCAGGACAAATTGGACCTTTTACCGTTTCCTATTCACGCTTTGAGAGCGTGAATAACAAGGTACCATGTAAATATGTAGGTGTGTGCACCGAGCGAAAACGCAGCGTCAACATAGTAATATGACGAGGTAGACAGAAGTTGCTCAAATACTTACTAAGAACACAGACGGATCAATAGTTCAATAGTTGTGCAGGCGGACAATGGATATATGTTGTCAATTTACCAAGAATTTAGTCCGCAATGGATCAAATCGCTTTGATTTCAATTTGTTAAACTTGCGTTGTAACTCAAATACTCAATTGTTGTTTCGAAGTTACGTTATATTTTAAATTATTTACTTATGTAAATGTCACACGGAAGGTGCGATTTACATCTAAATCTGGTTCGAAATGATACATATTTTATACCAGCTGTCCTTGAGGATCGCCGGTTCGATCCCGATAGAATTCAGTAACTTTTCGGTGGTTTAAAACTGGGCCCTAGCTGTACTTGGCCGCGGAACTTTTAAATTGCCCTGGCTAAAGAATACAGGGGATCTTAATCAGTAAAAACTACTCACATGGCACATGCAACGATATAAAGAACTACGGCACATGTCATCTCACTTTAGGACTACACTACACGACTCGCCTTTGGCTCGCTGGAGGCTCCGCCCCCCAGGCCCCTTAGCTGTTAGTCGTCATTTGGAAATTTAGGAAGGGGTGAGAGGCCATCACCAAGAAGCCGGGGAAATTTCAAGTCCGTAGCACACCTAGAAGTGGTCTAGATAGCACTCTCAGCATTTCTCAAGTCTCTGTCATATTTTAAGTGAACGGTCCTGATACCAAAGTCAGAAACTTTCAATGTTATTTCCCATGGGAATAACATAATGGGGGGGGGGAGATATTGTTAAATCGACCCATCCTCCTCCTTTTGATTAACAATACACTCAGTTGCATCCCAATGTCAGTGTCGGGATGATATCAGCTCGTGTTCACCCTTAGATAACAAAATTAGAAGAGACAAGTATTTGTTCGTTGTACAGTATGATTAAATTATTGGAGCTTCGTATTTATTTACCTCTACTCTTGTAAAATATTGATACCCTAGGCTGAAGATGGTATATTTTGACCCTGTTTAAAAAGACTTCCGATCATAGTAAGAAAACCACACGTATAATCTCACTCCATTCCAAACTCACCCTGTTTTTACAAATTTTTATTAGTCATGCAATTTTCTTTATGTCTAAAATTAAAAATAAAATAACGGCAGGCCAGAACTAAATTACTCTATCCAAACTCAATTAACAACAAACCTTCAAACTAACTAACTAGACCAAGACCCTCCAGCGGTACAATGACCGAATCAGGTCGCTGTGTCAGTGGTGTGACAGCCACGTGCTCTACATACCCACTTGGGAGATGAGATCGATGTTGGAAGTGGGCGTGAGCACGGGCAGGGGGTGGGTTTACGGTTATTGATGTTTGGCCGGAGATGATGATACATAACGTCTAGACTTACGAGAAACTGAAAATTAAAAATGTATTCATAATGTTTGTATTTAGAAAATTTAATTTTACGTTACTCTACAGATTAAATTAAATTGTGTAAAATTATTTTCACCTACTTGAAATCGTCCGTTGTAAATGATTTACCTCCGCCTCGAGTTTATTAGCTATTTTGTTATTGGCGTTTCCTATATCAGTGACCTTGGCCCCGCGGCGACATGCGCGTGGAGATTTATTTATTTTAGGCACTCGAGTGCCAGAGAGATGGGCAGTAATTATTGGGACCGGGGGGCGAATACGCATGTACATTTTGTATCGAGCGGTGAACGGCTCTATCACCTGTTGACCCGGGCCGTAACCACGTGAACGCGCCAGGATAGTTATTTCGGGAATGGCCTACCAGCGCCAGCCACCACCACTACCGCGCTACAGCTGTGCTGTACAGCCGACAGCGGTAGCGGAGGCGGCAGTCTCTACTCTCTAGATTGTTATTGTGCGGTTAGAGAGTTAAGACGGAGGAGTGTATACTGTATTTCGCGGTTATAGCGACGGTTGACGGGTGGTTAACCTGGCTGCTGGCTGAATCTTAGCTCAGCTGACTCTATAACCTTGATGATCAGCTGTGAGTTTTGTCGCTGTCGCTGTGTCTGTGTGTTAGTGTGCTGTGCGGTGCGATTGCGAGATACTACCGAGCTTCCGTCACGAACGTGTTACGTGTAAACTCTAACATCTGCCATTTTGATTTATATAGCTATCAAGTGCGCGTTCCGTTTTCAGGGTATTTTGTTCTCGCCTTGTCGATAAAATCCACCAACGGATGGCAACACAAACGTGAGTTGGTGACCTGTCTTGAAATTTATGTTTTATTACGCTGTCATTAAATTAGTGTAATTTGAGTGTGGTAATTGATAAGAAATATTAATTATACTAGAGTTGGAGGTAAACTAATCAATAGTGCCATTGATTGTTATGTATTTATTATGAACGAAGAAAATAGGTCCACAAAATACAACAATGATGTGTTAGTGTGTGTAATGAGTTATCCACTTGACCTATTCAAATTCAAGGCCTCGATATCAAAGGTTTCTCTCTAAACACTGTGACGTCACTCAGGTTTAATTTGGCCGACCATTTAAGATATGCGTTTTCCCTGTTGAATAACACAATGTTGTGGTTATATCTGGCTATTGAAAAAAAATATTTGGTACTAATTGATGGTTGATCGGCAAACCTGTTAGTGGATAATGGATAGGTGAAATCGGCTTGTGGCGATTGCTAGTTCCAGTTTGGCCGGTTTAGTTGAGGGTTCCAATATCTTGGAAAGCTTGTCCTTGATAAAATGATACATTGCCCAACACTAAGATTACGAGTATTTTTAAAGTAGTTTATTCTTTATTAACAAAATTGTTAATTTGAGAACCACACCGTATATTCCACACAATTAGTAATGGTTGGTAAAGTACTATTCAAAAGTCAATGGTGAAATGATAAATAATCTGGCATTGTCATACATTCCTGTTTACATGCACTAATTATGACAAATGTCATTTGATTTTATAAAAATATTGAAAATATTGATATATTATTATTATTATAAACCAAAATATAATACTGTTCTCTAACAGTGATGTCAAAACGACTGCTCACAAGATTTATAGTTTATAATTATTTAAATATACCTACTACTATTCCTGCCTCAAAAAATTTTTTTTGTATTATACAGAGGCCACATATTTTACAGCTTGCTGCGGCGGTTATGTTAGGTTGGGTTATCTATCATAAATATGTTTGTAGGACTTTCCTTGTTTTGTTATGAATCAAACGATACCTTAATCCTTCTTTTTTTACCAAAGTACCTATTTTTTTTGAGTTCGTAGGTACCGTAGTTAATTAATGTACAAAGTATGTAACTATTGTGTGTATAATAATTTCCTAACTTAATACCTTAAACGAACATATATATAGCCTGATATTTTAAGTTATATTATATACATTTTTGAAACATGTAATATCGATCTGAATGAACTCTCATTGTAGCCAAAATTTGTAAATAATGACCTCATGCCTCGCCTAAAGAGGCCCTAATTATTTTCTCTAACTTAAAAATATACGGGACACCTTTATTATACATACACAGGACGGTTGTCTTTCTTCTTCAGTTTATTTTATGTCAATTGATAAAATGTATCTTGTTATTGTCAGCCTGGTGAGAAAAACAGATTTATGTTTAATTTCAACTTTATTTTGTTAGCGAATTTCCCTATAGGGAAGTAGCTATTACCGTAGGTCTCATGGTAAGACTTAGGCCCGGGACCGATTTACTTTTTCATTTTTATGTCCCCAGAGGCCAAAAACACCACTCGTTCAAATTTTTATATATGTATATATATATATATATATATGTGTCCGTGAACACGATAACTTGAGTAATTTTTATCCGATTTTGATGAAATTTGGTTTGAAGGTGTAAGGCGGGATAAACTTGAATGAGTTCGCGATCCAGCATGATCGGACCATAGGAACAGGGTTTTATGGGGGGTTTTATGGGGTAAAAATTGGTTTTTCTCACTTTTGACCCTCAAAACACAAAATTTCCCAATTTTTCTCTAAACCTTCTTAAAGAGCTTAAAAAAACAAACAATTCAGTATATCAAAGTGTTTTTGTACGGTTATTGGTTACGGAGAAAACTAAAAAAATGGTAAATTTAAAATTCCCATGTTATTCTTATGGAGAATATTGTAAAATGTTGTAGTTTGCTTCTTTATGGATATCTTTTGATCAAACTTGGCAAATATATTCATTTTATACTAAGCAATAATTATTTTACTTAAAACACACACTTTATTAGTTTCCTTGTAGCAGCAAACCTAGGTACTCGTTAAACCTAATGTTATTTAAATAGATCAATTGAAAATCAATTCAGCCAAATGGAAATTCGCTTAGGCGTCAGGTTTGCTGCGGCGGGGGTATTTTGGGTTTTCTTTATTGCCAGTTTTTAATGTAGGTCTACAATAATTGTGAACCATGTACAATGTATTGTAAGTCATTTGAATTGAGAAAATGAACATAATATTTTATTCTATTCTAAATGAAAACATTGGATTGTTTGTTCATTGACACTGGTTTTGAATAAAAACAAAAGTATAACAGTAGTATCTATTATTATAGCTCTACGTTTATGGTTTAAGTAATAAGATACTGTAATAGATTGATTGATTGTAACAGGGGAGGACTCATGGTCCAAGCACGTCAACCGAAGCTTATTGTGCATTCTACTGTAATAAGTGGACCAATCTCTTTTAAAATCTTTAAACAGATTTTTATGCACCTATGGAGCCTGTACTCTGTAAAACCACTGACAAGTATTCTTTGGCTTCTCTCCCTCACATTTGTAAGGCAGCCCATTTATATAATTTATTTGAGTGGTTAAAGTGCTAACACAATCCAACATCAAGTGATCAAGTGCCTAACAATCAAAACGTCACTGGTTCGATCCTCAGAAAATCCAGTAGCTTATGATAGTTTTCAAGACCCAGCTGTTCCTGATCAATGGGCTTTAAACAAATCATCCTGGCTAATGGCACAGCTGATCTTAGTATAGTCAACAACAAAGCTCTAAAAGTCATCTCATGCCATTCTAAACTCATCCTTCACTCATATATTTTGGTTAAAATACACACCTAGGTCTCGTCCCCAACTCAATTGATAATTGATAGTTAATTAACTAAAAATAATTAATAATCAATTAATGATTATGTATCACAAGAATTATAGAAGATAAATATTTTTATCCTAATGTTAAATTAAATATGGGAAGCAGGATCAATAACAACTCTTGGTGCCATGATAGAAAAATAACACTCCTTTTGACAACTAATGATACATAAAGAGTTAAGTACAATATTGAATACCCATTGTTGCATAACATAGATGATAAAAATGAAATATATAAAATTATATACATCGGTAAAACAGTATGTTTTGCTGTCTTACAAGAATCACCTCTGTAAGTAAATATTTATCAATAATTTATTTAGAATTTTCAAATAGGAATTTTAGATTGGCCTAAATGAAATTCAATTGGTTTTGGTTTTGTTTGTTTGTTGTTTTTTCCTGCTAAATGTTGCATCAATTTAAATGGAGACAGTGAAAGGAACTGGAGAATCTAATTTATGTTTTTACATGGACGTTGGCTCACCATTTTCATGTCCCAAAAAATTGTTCCACAATCAAAAGTACCCTAATGTAATTAAATAATTACAATCGTCTCTAAATCTGAAGGTCCCTGGTTCAGTTCCATCGAGATTTATTCTGGACCCAGATTTGTGATTGGGCTAGTAATTAATGTTGCTATCAAACTAAAGGTCCACAGATGGTAATAAGACCAGGGGTTCTCTTAGAAATAAAAAAACGTAAACTGCCAGTGGTGTAGATAAATACAAAGTAGTAAATAAACTAACAACTGATTAGCCATTATTTACACAAAAAGCGAAAATACACAGTTTTTACTTGGTTAGCTGACTCAGATGTAAAAAATATAATCAACGATCCTGAGACTTACCATAACTCTTAATAAGCGACAGAAAATACCCTCTGACAGGTAGGGTTTACCAATATTGTCAGTGCAGTATTCTCTTAGGTCTGATTCTGTCAGGCATTGTCTCTCCAGACAGGAGATACCTTTGTGGATCAATGGTTTTAATCCCATCTTTGTTGGGACTGGCATGCGACTTGTGCAAATTACTGAGGTAAAATTGGGTATTGGGTTCATCAATATTGTTAGTGCAGTAGACTGTTAGGTCTGATCAATGTATTCTAAGGTGTTGTCCAATTGGCCAGGAGATACCTATGTATGATGAAACTCAAATCCCATCTTGGTTAGGACTGGTGTGCAACCCATGAGAAGGTTACTGGGGTACACTTGGGTTTAAAGTATACCAGTATTGTCTTTGGATCATCTTCAAATGGTCCAAAGTCGTTTGGTCCACAGTTTATATTGCCGTTCGTTTGGTCCAAAATCGTTTGGTCCAACAGTTAAAAACTCGTTCGTTTGGTCCAAAATCGTTTGGTCCAACAGTTAAAAACACGTTCGTTTGGTCCAAAATCGTTTGGTCCAAAAGTACAGGCCAAACTAGAAGTAAAATGTTGCATTGTAGAGTAAACTTATGAAATATACTGTACGTTTATATTGCCGTTCATTTGGTCCAAAATCGTTTGGTCCAACACATTAATACGAGTTCGTTTGGTCCAAAGTATAAACTATTGCGTCCCTCACATTGAAGGCGTTCAAATATCCGCCGTCGTATACAATCTATATAATTAATACGCTACATGAAACTTTGTCGGTTGAACTCCTTCGCCATTTCTTAACCGATTTTATCCATTGACGTCTCATTGGAAAGAGCGTGTCGCGTAGATTTGCAAACTGGCCTTACATTTTCGAAAAAGCCCCTTGCGCTCTGCCCCAGTGGCTTTGAAAGTGCCCATGTTATCCTTATGAAGAACATAATTGTTTACATTTTGATCAGCTGTATAATTTAATTGCTGTTATTTATTTTCCAATTCAACGAAACGCATAGGTTACATTTACTGATTTGGTTGAAATTAAATATTTGCTACTTTAATTTACATTCGTACTTTATTCCAATGTAAAAAATCGAGAAAGCCTGGGCAATTTGATATATTTTACCAAAAAAGAAAAATGAATTGACAGGGTACTGTCAGAATAAACTGAAAAGAACAGAAAAAACTGTATTTCTTGAGCAATAATTGAAAGAACCGATTTTTTACCATGGAAACATAGGACACCACATAGTCATAGAACACCACCAAGTAGAAAAAATAGAGATTAAAAAAAACTATTTACTATCGTTATCATCTATATAAACTAGGGTTGCTTTCAGAGAGGTGAAAGCCAGTTGAGCGGAACAAACGTGATTTTATATTTGTATAAGTAACTAAATGTAAAAAAAGTCAATAGATGCTGGTTTTATTGATTAAAATTATAATAATTCATATTTCTTTTTACTACATCTTGTTATTCAGATACCTCTTCCAAAAGTGCATTATGGTAGTTTTGACCAGGAAAATATTATCAGTTTATTTGGTGCAACACAAATAAACAACCCGATCACCTACCTATAATCTACACTTTACCTTCCTAATCTAACCTTACTTCAAAACACTTAAGTCACGAATACTCATAAACCCCGACCTACCTTCCCCACATACCTAAATTAGATCAGTGTTCAATCTGCGTTTTATTAATAAGTGTAATAACTTACTGAACCGTCGATGTAATTCAACATAATATAACCTGTGATGTATTATCGGATTAAATATCGATTTCGATTCGGTTCAACATATCGCTTATTAAATCCTGATTTCTAACATTGGCTGTTTCTAATCAGCTGGCAACACAAATAGGTTCCCAAGAAAGTAGTCACTGGTCCTCCACTTATGGTTCTCTTGTTTACATTTTTCTTGTAAACATAAAACTGTCATATGGCTACTTTAGTCCCATAAGCCTAATGTTAAAATTTGGAAATTATAAGTTCGTTTTAAATTTCATTAGCATTATCTAATTGAAATTTGTTTGTTTATTAACCATCTCACTATTAGTCTAAGTAATCTTGTTAAGTTTAGCTGAAATGTGTTCTGCCGTTATTGAGTGATGTTGCTTTATTTGTTGCATTGAAGTTGATCCCAAAGAGCTACGCTCGCTTCGCTCGCTCCGCTCAATAATCCTAAATAATGAAGAGCACTTACAATATGAAGATTCCCACAAACAATGAACAGGGATGTTAGCCAAAGTGTTACTATTTTTTAAGTTTACTACAATAGTGAATCGAGTAGTCAATATAAATCACAACAGGTAGCCTAGTAAACACAAAGACACAAAAATTTCGTAGTAAATATAATTTACTGACATCTTCAATAATTGAACAATGTTTTACAGAAATGAAATGTTCTAACATGACTTAACATTTGATGGCAAAACATAAACTTAAAATGATTGTATGTACTGTGAAACTCAACTATACGCAAGTGTTTTCTATGTATAGTAGTAAATTGCAAATTTAGTGATAACGCACATCCTTTATGGTAAGGGAAAACTACATTTTAAAGTTAAATATTATGTCTGCGAACAACGACAAACACAACATTTGTGTAAACAAAACATTATTAACATAAACATTTACATGTAATTTAATTTGAAACCACCTTTTCACTTTTTAGAAAAAACAACATGGAACTACTTTGAACTGTTTAGTACGCAATTTACACTCATTTTTATAACACAGTGAAGTTAGCCTTAAGTACGGTTATGACCTCGACATCCCCTTCATTTCTTAATTATCTATCATTCTATTTAAATTCGTTAATATCCGTAAAGTGGTTCAAAATATCAAAATAAAAAACGCGTTTATATATATATATATATATATATATATATATATATATATATATATATATATATATACAGTATCAGACTAGTATTTATCCGGCACGCGTTGCAGTACTAAAAACTAACTATTAAATGTATACAAACAAATATAATAAAATTTAAAAATATAAAATATAAAAATATATAAAAACTAGCAGAGTACCCGTCCTTCGTACGGGGTTGGAATATAAGTATAAAATGCTTATTGCAGTTATACTCAAGCTTTGCGATTGCAATGGGTGGAGGACACAGTTTAAATTTTTTAAATTTACAGTATTCTATAGTATTACACATCTACCATAGCCATAATGTTCTACCATTTTACCTAAACAATAGAGAAAAATAAATTATCAATTCGCAAAATATCACAAATTATTCATGAAATGAAAAACATATACATAACTGTAAACAATCCTACTTTGACAGTTCTCATTGCGAATCACAGTTTTTTGTTGCTGCTTAGTTCAAATTAGCTGTTTTCATAAATGGAAAAAAATATAGTGCTGCACCCTGTTGGTAAATCTTATAACTTTTTAATGCTTTTCTATATCATAGAACCAACTTTTTTAGTTGAAACAGCTGACTAAATTCTTTAATTCCCTTTAAATATGAATACTCATAAGGTTAACATGGGGAATTACAGAGCCACTGGGGCGGAGCCCGAAAAGATTTTTGAGATAAGAATATGCCTATATGTTAATCGGGAATGTAAGCTATCATCATGCCAAATTTCAGCCCAATCCGTCCAGTGGTTTATGCGTGATTGAACTTCAAACAAACAAACAAACACACAAACTTTCACATTTATAATATTATATATATAGTAAGATAAGTCAAGATAAGATATAAATATTTAAAAATATAATATAATTTTTATAAAGGTACAACAATTACAAACCCTTTTCTTTTCAATAATTTATTCACGGTTCTCATGGGGAGTAAACATAACATTTTGGGAAGTTTTACAAATAGGATATATCTTCGAAGAGAAATTAACTTTATATATTTGTATTATTAACTACATAATTGTTACAAATACCACGACAAACAAACAACAAACACAGATTGACTTTTAATATATAGATAAATTAAATAAACCATCTGTTTAACATTAAATGCAAACTCAAAGCAAAGTTAATATTTATCCACAGTTGTTTTAAGATTGACTGGGGATAAAAAGTAAACATTACACAAACACATTATATATAAATAAATATATGTATATGTACGTGTATATAAATGCAAACATATCAATTATTTAGAAACGTAACACAAAACAACAAATAGGCCTCGGAAGGCAGGCGGTTCGGCTGACGACGTGACGGCGATTATTTGAACGCCTTCTATGTGAGGGACGCAATAGTTCATACTTTTGGACCAAACGAACTCGTATTAGAGTTTTGGATAAAACGACCCGATCGAATGGTCCACAGTGAAACGTACAGTCTATTTCATAAGTTTACTCCACAATGCACAATTGTAATTCTGGTTTTGCCTGTACTTTTGGACCAAACGATTTTGGACCAAACGAACTGTTTTACAACTTGTGGACCAAACGATTTTGGACCAAACGAACTGTTTTACAACTTGTGGACCAAACGATTTTGGACCAAACGAACTGTTTTACAACTTGTGGACCAAACGATTTTGGACCAAATGAAATACTCCCTTGTCTTTGCAGTGTTTGTTATCACTGATCAATGCCTGAGCTGTCTGAGATGTCGTTGTTCTGGCTAGGACACCTTTGCAGATCCATGGTTTAAATCCCGTCTTGATTAGGACTGGTGTGCAACCCATGAGAAGGTTACTGGGGTACACTTGGGTATAAAGTATACCAGTATTGTCTTTGCAGTGTTTGTTATCACTGATCAATGCCTGAGCTGTCTTATGATGTCGTTGTTCTGGCTAGGACACCTTTGCAGATCCATGGTTTGAATCCCGTCTTGATTAGGACTGGTGTTCAACCCATGAGAAGGTTACTGGGGTACACTTGGGTATAGAGTATACCAGTATTGCCTTTGCAGTGTTTGTTATCACTGATCAGTGCCTGAGCAGTCTTATGATGTTGTTCTGGCTAGGAGACACATTTCCATGGTTTAAATCCCGTCTTGATTAGGTCTGGTGTTCACCCATGAGAAGGTTACTGCAGTACACTTGGGTACAGTATTGTCTTTGAAGTGTTTGTTATCACTGATCAATGCCTGAGCTGTCTAAGATGTTGTTGTTCTGGCTAGGACACCTTTGCAGATCCATGGTTTGAATCCCGTCTTGATTAGGACTGGTGTTCAACCCATGAGAAGGTTACTGGGGTACACTTGGGTATAGAGTATACCAGTATTGCCTTTGCAGTGTTTGTTATCACTGATCAATGCCTGAGCTGTCTAAGATGTTGTTGTTCTGGCTAGGAGACACCTTTGCAGATCCATGGTTTAAATCCCGTCTTGATTAGGACTGGTGTGCAACCCATGAGAAGGTTACTGGGGTACACTTGGGTATAGAGTATACCAGTATTGCCTTTGCAGTGTTTGTTATCACTGATCAATGCCTGAGCTGTCTAAGATGTTGTTGTTCTGGCTAGGAGACACCTTTTTAGATCCATGGTTTGAATCCCGTCTTGATTAGGACTGGTGTTCAACCCATGAGAAGGTTACTGGGGTACACTTGGGTATAGAGTATACCAGTATTGCCTTTGCAGTGTTTGTTATCACTGATCAGTGCCTGAGCAGTCTTATGATGTTGTTCTGGCTAGGAGACACATTTCCATGGTTTAAATCCCGTCTTGATTAGGTCTGGTGTTCAACCCATGAGAAGGTTACTGCAGTACACTTGGGTACAGTATTGTCTTTGAAGTGTTTGTTATCACTGATCAATGCCTGAGCTGTCTAAGATGTTGTTGTTCTGGCTAGGATACCTTTGCAGATCCATGGTTTGAATCCTGTCTTGGTTACGACTGGTGTGCAAACCATGAGAAGGTTACTGGGGTACACTTGGGTATAGAGTATACCAGTATTGTCTTTGCAGTGTTTGTTATCACTGATCAATGCCTGAGCTGTCTAAGATGTTGTTGTTCTGGCTAGGAGAGACCTTTGCATGGTTCGGTTCAAATCCTGTCTTGGTTAGGACTGGTGTGCAACCCATGAGAAGGTTACTGGGGTACACTTGGGTATAGAGTATACCAGTATTGTCTTTGCAGTGTTTGTTATCACTGATCAATGCCTGAGCTGTCTAAGATGTTGTTGTTCTGGCTAGGAGAGACCTTTGCATGGTTCGGTTCAAATCCTGTCTTGGTTAGGACTGGTGTGCAACCCATGAGAAGGTTACTGGGGTACACTTGGGTATAGAGTATACCAGTATTGTCTTTGCAGTGTTTGTTATCACTGATCAATGCCTGAGCTGTCTAAGATGTTGTTGTTCTGGCTAGGACACCTTTGCAGATCCATGGTTCAAATCCCTTCTTGGTTAGGACTGGTGTGCAACCCATGAGAAGGTTACTGGGGTACACTTGGGTATAGAGTATACCAAAGTATTGTCTTTGCAGTGTTTTTTATTTCTGATCAATTCCTGAGCTGAATTCAAAAAATATAGGTAATATTACTTTTGCATAGTAAACAATGTAATGATGAATTTTCACTGGTGATAAACATGTAACGAAAACAGATCATTTCACAGTAGTGTAGCGAAAAATAGCGTTTATGACTCACATATTAATTGAATATGTTTTCCTTACTTTAGTGAGTAATGGCTTCATGTAGAGTTTGCCACGGTAGAATTTCAGCTGTTCAAACACTGACTATATTTGGACTGCTGTACTAATATCTTTCAGACAAATATTTTTAAGATGGAATAGGTTTTAAGGATAGTCTACAAGGTATAATCTATTTATTTATATAAAAAATAAATAAATATCTATTTATATTAAATAAAATATATAACAGTTCCAACAAAAAAAATAAATACATGTTATGTACGTACACAAAGTCAAAATAATTAAAATTTCGGTGATTATTAATTCATGACATCAACAAATTACACTTCACATTTTTCTGAGAAAATTACTGTCACTTATAGATAAGACTAATGTATAAAACTCTTAAACGTATCTCATTCATTTAAATTCTCAGAAAACCAATTGAACATTGTATCTAGTCTTTATTTAGATAATTCGGAGTAGGCTGTCTAAATATTAGCGAATTTCCCTATATGGAAGAAAGAGGCACAGAAAGACCTAGATTGTCCTTTTTCATTTTGATATCCCCAGAGGCCAAAAACTATTTGCTCAAATTTGTAATTATGTATGTGTGTTTGTGTATGAACAAAATAACTATTTTGGCTAAATTTTGATGAAATTTGGCATGAATGGCGTGGATGGATAAACTTGATTGAGTTTGCGAACCATTAAGATTCCAGGTCAGAAGATCAATGTGTGGTTATAGGGTTATGAAATTGTTTAAAAAATAGTTTTTCTTTTATTCAACCCTTAAACAATGGAATTGCCCAATTTCAATTGCAGCTATCGTGTAGAGCTTAAAAAAGAAACAGTTTAGTCATTGAGTATAATACTCAATGGTTTAGTATATTGAAGCATTGTTATACAATTAAAGGTCGCAACTTAGTATATTAAAGGATTGCTGTATATTTAAAGGTCGCAGAGAAAATAAAAGAAACTGTACTTTTCAAATTCTTATGTTATTCTTATGGAAAAAAAGAAAACTGTTGGTGTTTGCTTGTTTATGGATAAATTTTGATCATTTGTCATATTTATTTATTTTATCACTATTTACATTTGATCAAAACACACTTTTTACCTTCCCTATATCAGCAAACCCTAAGAACTTGTTGAATCCAATGATTTTTGAAAGAGGGAATAAGTACGACTTGTTTATGGGAATAATTTAGTCAAAATCTAATCAGGCTGAAAGGTTTGCGGAGGCGGGGGTATTTTTTGTAAGAGCAAACCAGAGTTACTCTGCATAACTCCGTTAAAAATATAAAATGTATAATAAAATTTTACTTAAAAATTATTCAACACATAGTTATAAACATTTTGTTGCTAAACCAGCTCTAAAATTTAGTTAAGCAAAAGATTGTCACCAATAATTTTCTGTTTTGGGTATAGAAAATATCATTTTATTAGTGGCTTGAGTCGTAGAAAAAGGCAATTTGCTGATAATCCGCTTAGCCCCCAATATACCACTTCCTTCACATGCAAACAGATCTGTAGTAAATCCGGTACGACCTGCTGATATAGCAAGCAACTACAGCATAGATTTACCTAGTAACTAGACCAGGGATTCGGCCTTTATCTTATAAGTTGAATTGTCTTTTGTGTAGAAACGCAAATAACACTTTTGTGATAATGAGTATACTAAGTACATTCTTAACATTTAGAGTACATTTTCTGAAAGACTTAGTTCGCGTTAGTTGCTTCTACGTCATCTATTACCGGATACGGCATATTTACTATCTCATTTGATAGTAAGTGGAGTACTTGTGAAAGTGCTCAGAAGTTTTCCTCATGCTATCTGTTCAATTGTATTCATTCTATCATATCTATATGTCATGCAAAGCTTCTATCACCTACTGAGAATTTTGCTCAAGTAATAATAGTAGTAGTGAAATGTTATTGCTCAAGTTGTGTTATCCCATTAATTTTGGACACTGAAGACCTCTCATCCATATATGTCTGCTATACTCGAGGTTCCGAATGAAAACATAGTTGAATATACTTCTCATATTGTGTTATTGTTGAATATCTATTTTCTCATTCAATTTTTTACAATGTGATAGTTTGTAGAAACATAAATAATCCTATAGTATGCAATAAGCTGCTTTTGCAGTTTTCCATGATTAAAACATTGGTGCATAGGCCTAAGACGAATAGGTTTAGCACTTTAACATTAATATATTGAGAGCAGCGTTTGATTTGAGCAACAAGCAAAAGACAGCGTTTTCTACCAAAAATTAATCTACGAAGTTGAATAGATATTTATCACAAACCAAATATGAAGTAAAAGTTTGACATGTTGTACATTGACACACCACACAACACTAGTAGCAGTTCAAGGTTTTAATTGAAGAAGGAGTGTAGAATAAATTACTTGAAACCTTGTGTACGGACTAAGATGAGCTGAATAACATAATGATGCATAATCCCAGTTTTAAATCTCCAACAAATCACTTCCTGGTGAGGAATTCACCAACAACATATCTAGCGTTGTTTGTTTTTAGTAAATATTTGAAACTTAATCTCTCAAAAACATTACTCATCTATGGTTTTGTTTGCAGCACTCAGATTGGAGGTTTACAATAGAGGAGTTGATAACGCTCTGGTGGCCCTCCATGGCGTATCACTTCTCTAACCATAGCTTTTCCCCACCTAATCCCCGAGAAGGTAATTACCTTGTAATATTACACTACATTTTATTTTGTTTTAAATGTTATATTTATCAAATTTTGTGACTAGGCTTACTTTTGATCAGTTAGCTGTTGTTTTGATGTTTTTGCTAGTCTAGTGACACATCTGGACTTCAGTCCAAGAGGGACGAGTTCGGTCCCTGACAAATACACTATAATTAGAAAGGTTTGGGCTGCTTTCCTTAAAAGAGTTTTTGTTCTTAATTACAAAATGCCACTGTAAAGTAACTGAGTGTAATATAGCTGCTATTAACTTTTCAACTTATGTGGCCCTAGCCTGAATATTCTTGGAGGAAAGGCTATACCAGCATAATAGCTATCCCAATTTCTCATTTTACTGACAATTTTAACTGTTATCTCGTAAAATAAACATTTTCTTACATCATCTTAATTTTTCAATAAAAAAAACTGGTCATAATTTTGTGAGTGTATGAAAACTGTTTATGCCAAACCAATCTTGAGCCTCCTTTGGCCGCATGTGTTTTCCAGTCATTTTTGACAGCAGTATGTATCCACAGCTGCATAACTAGCTTATAATGTGTCCCCAATTATATTCACATCAAACTAGGCTTTACTAGAGGTAAAAAAATAATAATAAAAAACCAAATACCTAATGATATTTCTAAAAGAGTAGTAAAAGTGGGTTCATCCACCTTCCAAATACCAAATTTGATTACCGATCAATAGGATAGAAAGTTAACCTATGTTTTTTTTATTTGCTTTGATGCCAGTGACATTTTTACTTGAAGAGTTGCACGGTAGAAGCAATTAAAAGCTTTTAAGGAATGTGGTCCAAACCCACATATGTGTTGTGGATGTGCTGGGAATTGAACCAATTAAAAATATGTTTGCCAACTAATTATCCATCAGCCAAATAACTTTAGCTAACATTTTAATGGTTTATAGTAAGAACTTTATCATGCTACTTTACGCATTAACAGGTCAATGTTAGGTCCAACGTATAAAACTTAAGCTTGCACAAATAACTATCCGACCATTATTAGAATAGCCAATATTATAAAAATTATCAAAAGACTTATGAATGTTTATTATCTGGTTTGGTTATACATTATCATAAAGTAGAAACGCTATCTCATCAAGTAAAAATATCCAATAATGTAATATCATTGATATGCAAGGCTTAGCTGTATAAAACAGGACAGCAATAGCACAGAATATTGACCAATTTGGTTCTTAAACTTTTATAGTAACTAGTGATTTAAGTTTACTCCTATTACGTTCTATGAAAAAGGTAATATCTACAGTGTAACAGAAAACGCAATTATTAAGGTAATTTTATCAATTCTATTAGTTTAAACGAAGGCTCAATGAGTTGCACAGTAAGGAATACAATATTGAGGAAAACTTGCTGTTGAATTCAAGTTAATTGAAGTAAGATTATCTGAGTTCTCTGAATTCAAGTTAATTGCAATACGATTATTAGAGTTGTCTGAAAACTTGATAGAAATTGAGTTTAAATATCTATAATTGCGTTGTGAAGGTTCACGTTCATTTCTGTTCTCAGTGTTGCTTCTAATGAATGCTAAACGTTCTCCTTAATTCAACACATGTCTGTGATATGTTGCAACAAAGCTTTTACATTATGAAGAACTGAAGACAATTTGTTGCCTTTCCGATAATCTGTGTGAAGCAAGTTGAAGTTGGTCACTTTACTTCTTTAAACAGGAGCACTTTCTTCGATTTGACACATCCCCCTAAACAAACTCTTTTCCCCACACAGGAAAAGTAAATAATAGGCCATCGGATCCAATCGTGAACAAGGGGGTGCTATCAACCATTTCAGGAGCTATTTTTTTTAGGCATACCACAAACTCTGGGTTACCAACTGAGCAGCTAACATCTGTTTTATCATTTGAAGCAATATCATTGGAAGTTGGTCAATTGTAACGTCTTTTTTCTTGTTGTCTGTCAGAGTATATGCCCAGCATCCAGCATCCGTATATTCTCACTTGTTCATGTGGATTTTTGCTTAATACCTGTCCCAATGTTTTGAAAGTATGGATCTCTATTTGTTTCATAGGTTAAATAACTCTTGCATTAGATTTGGATAACAATTTTCATTTTCTCTTATTGAACAGAGTATATTATTATTTGCCTCTTCTCAGGGGTGCCCATCCCCCCCAAAGCTCACGTCGCAGAATCCCCCCCAAATTCGTTGTTAACCCATGCCGGAAGGTCTGGGGGCTTACCCATAGTTATGTTTATAATGCGGGGAGGGAAGGGGTGCCCCCGACACTTCTTTAAATTTATGGGAATTTAAGCGTTTGAATCAAACTTTTAACCCAATTTAAATGGACAATTTTCCTTTAAAACTCTAGTAGCAAACTATTTGTTAGTTTAGTTTTCATTTAAATGAGTTAGATTTTTAACATGCACACAATTTGAATCAAAATTGGCCATGTAGTTTTTTTTAATCCGATTTTTCATGAGTTAATAGGTTTTAAAAGGGAAAATCACAAAAGTTGCAATAACTTTTGAACCATAATTTTTACGGCATAGAGGGTTTATACAATTTTTGTCATAGTCAAAAAGTATAACATGTTAATTTTAAATCAAAATCGTTCAGGCCAATTCTGAGAAAATTTTATTCATCCATTATTTTATAAGGTTTTATGGAATATCACTACTAAAAATCCAAAATGAAAAAAAAATCTGGAGAGACCATGGATTGGTACCTAAAATACCAAATTTCATCAAAATCGGACTCGGACCACAGGCGTGGTCTGTAGCTCTGTACCATACATACATACACACATACAGACAGACACACACATCACTTCGAAAACCACTTTTTTGGGATCAGGGTTTTTACATAAACAATTCTTTTACCATATTAAATTGTAGGGGAGAAAGTACTTGAAGTTATGTAAAAAAGTTTGAGATATTTTCTAAATTGCCCTTTAATCCACTTCTGAGTTTGGTCCTTTTTAAATAAGTGTAAAATATTCAGTCTCAAAAATATTACTAGCCCTAAACTTAATAGCATATTTCGTGCCTAGGGCCAAAATGAGGTTTTGCTGGTTCGAGGTAGTTTTTAAGTTCGATACGAGGTCGAGGATTGAAAACGATCGAGAACTGCAAAACCATTTCAGTCCGTGGTACGAACGCTATTATTCACCGCCCCACACTATACCCTATTACCACTAATTCACCTCCCAATGATAATGCACTGCACACTGATATAGTCAACACAACTACACAACTTTAAGGTCATGTGGATAAATAATTTGGGGAATCAGCAAAAATAATAATAAATAGTTGCTAGGCAGCGGTGACAATAAAACAACTCTATTGCAATGCTATGGATACTGATTGTGTATTTAAAACGGGCAGCTGATTTTGCGGCCCTAGGGATGTAAAAACCTGCTTGATCCCCAAATGACGATGACAGCTGGATTGGCCTGCAAAACGTAACTTTCAGCCACCAATTAATGTACCTATATGTAAAACAGTTAAAAACATCATAGTGTGGTAAAATAGTATATTACGTTACTAGTACTGAATCCCGTGCGAGACGAAGTCGAGTAGTGGTTTTTTTATACGAGTCCGGCCAACACATTTTGGACGAGTGACGTACGATAGTTTACGCCATACTACTAAATCCGTTCAAATCCCTATATTAACACCAACTAAAGGACTAAAAATCACTAGTCAGAGGTTATGTTTTTGTTATAACCACTCATTGCCACCCAAATACAGTATAATCAGCTGATTGGTAAACTCATTACAGTACAGTAGTACTGTATGAAACCCCATTTGATTAAGGACAAACAGCTGTTTTCTGGACTAAATCCTTGCATGGGAAGTTCGTCAAAATAGTGTAGTGTGGCGTAAAAAATTATTATATATCTATTCTAAGACTAGTAAAATTTGTTTGAAGCTCTTTCTAGATTCAAGAAAAGACAATAACAAATACAATTTAATTAATCCAGAATCATGTGTTTCAGCTCTTGAAGTTAACGTAAACACATAGCCTATCAAAAACCTTAATTAAATTGTCACAGTACTGTATGTCAATTTCTTCCAATGAATAAATGACCCAGGCATAATATATATTTGGGAGAGCCAAAATATTATCACAAGCTTTAATGTTGTTGTTCATGTTGTAAAAATAGCAAAATGATTATCATTATCATAATACTGTTTTTTATGAATCAAGAATATATTATAATAAACAAACCTAAAAAACCATCAATAGGTCCTCAAGGCAATGAGACTATTTGAGAATGAGTTCATAATGAAAGGTAAAAACAAACTCAAATTGCAGATACAATTTAATAAGCAACCATAATCCTTTGACAGCAGTTGGCTTGGAGTTGTTCTCACTGTCAAACATGATACGAGTCAGAAAGTGGAAATCCACATAAAAGTATCTATATATTTTATAGCAATTATAAAATGATTTATTAATCAAGATAAAAAATGTCAAACGGGATTTTGATTGCATAATTACCCCAGTAATAAATTAAGGAGGTCGTAAAAATTATCTGATTAATCTTTTATGTGCTTTTAACCAACCACTGGCTTGAATCCCCCCCAAAATCATAAAATCCCCCCCAAATAAAATTCTGATGTCGCATTTTGCGACATCAAACCCCCCTGTGGGCACCCCTGCTCTTCTGAATTATAAAAATTAACTTCCCTTCTCTTGTGTTTGGTCTAATATTGCCACTAACACTAACATAGCAAATGAGTTGTTGCAGATTCTTGTTTTGACTTGAAATGTCTTGGCTGATGGTGAATTCCAGTCAATAAAGTTTTTATAAGTTTGATTGTTTGTGGAACTGGCAACGTAACCTTGCCATTATGATAGCAAGAAGTATACAATCCATTTGCTTTTTTCTCAATTGATTTAGAGTGAGTAACAAAAACTACATAGGGCCTATATTGTTCAATTGGCCTGGTGCTATAATTTTCTGAGTTTATATTAGTTTGACCTGTTACATTATTTTTCATTATTTTCAGAAATGTGGTTCTTCCATTTCTTCCAATAAAACTGATTAAATGTTTATATTGGTCTATAACCTCCTGAATATGTGTATAAATGAATGTGGCCGGCTAATGTTTTTAAATGTAGCTGTATCTGTGTGTAAATATATGGACTGTATATGTTGACTTGATATATGTTTTGATGAAGAATTCCGTCGGTTTATAGACTAAGTTCAATTTGATGTGGATTTGGGTCTTTGACCCGAAACTAGTCACCCCCAGACTATTTTTTAAGACCAAAGACGGACAGATTTATGTAACATTTATATTATTAAGAAAAGAACTGTTCTAAACTAACCAAACTTGCAGTACCATTTCAAGATTCCGTTTGATATTCCCCACATGCCTTTTCTGTTATCAAACGGAATTTTGAAATGGTACTGCAAGTTTGGTTAGTTTAGAACAGTTTCATTTCTTAATCCATGTATCATTTTTGCCTAAACAAGATCAGTTGTCAATTTGTAATTTAAATGTGTTTGAACATATTAAAACAGAAGGAAAATGGATCGCAAAGGAAACAAAAATATCTCTACGGTATACAAAAAAAATCATCGATAATAATGAATGTTCCTATTAACAGGAAATTACCTTTACTCCCAAAAAAGCTGACGAGTTTAATCTTATAAACAGCTGTTTTTTTTTGTTTTTGAATTGGTTCTATGTAATGCTTACGGAGGAAATTTAACCATTGAGGGTGTCTCACACACTTAAGGATAAGAACTTTTTAAATTTTAAAACGTTGCAAAACTATAAATCGAGACAGTTTTTTTGACACCTCAAACGTTGAAATTGTTTCTAAAAGGGAGTACTAGTGTTTACAAAAACATATTCACGTGGTGTCATTGACAATGTCAACTTTTTATTCAGCTGTCAGGTTTCGTTGTGAAATGTATTTTGTGACTGTAACGTTTTGACTTAAAATGTGTCGAAAACGTAAATAAATAATGAAGTTAACAGGAAGTTGTGCATAGGGGCTATGACCCACTGGAAAGGTAAATGTACTGTAAAGTAGCATCTGGTGCCCTCATATCATGTACCCTAGACAGAAATGCTAATTTGACGTTCTACGACTTGTTTCTAAAAAAACAAATATTTATTCATAGTACTTAACCCTCTAGGTGTCGCATTGACAACCTCCAAATGTCTTGAGTGTTCAGGCACTTTTCCTGCGTTTTATGTACTGTAAACATCCATAAAAACATTCACCGAAGAAAAGAAATATAAACATGTATATTTTCTTAAACTACATTAAATAGGCTATCTTGAAATATATAGTATAATACCCTTACCTTACAAGACTGAATTCCTATATGAGTTCAAATCCAGAAGATGCACAAATTTTGTTTCTATATCTGAGTAACTAGACATGTGGTAAAACACTAACAGTCACTAAATAAGAAACTGATATATACATTTTATTCTAAATTAAATGAGGAGGGGGAGCGAGCTGGTCTAGTGGTTAGAGCGTGGGGCTTCGGTCCAAGAGGTCCCGGGTGCAAATCCCGCCAAATCACCAATGGATTTCATTTAAGTGATAATGCCGCAACGCCCGCAACCCTTATTTCTAGCCTGAAATAATCTGAAAAACAGTCCTAGGTTCGTGCCTAGCGTCCTAGGAAAAAAAAGAAAAAAATTAAATGAGGAAAAAGTATTTGAAAAATGATTACTAAACATAAAAACAAAGATATGAACACCGAAACGATGTTGCTATGACAACCATAGACAAAAACAAACAAGCAGAAAAACTAACATAGGCCAAAAAACAGTTCACAAAACTGCCATCTTCATTGGTTGTCATGAAGCCCAGAATCTGCTGGATACATAGTTAATGGGATCGTTCGTTAGTACGCTATTATATCGCATGAAACAGAAAGCCTGCAACGTCGCCGTAATTACAGTGATTGACCCTCCGAGATTTAGGTAGTACTTTAATAATACTTTTAAAAGTGATGTAACATGAGGGTCCACTTATAAGGATTTTTGTTGGACAGTATACTTACCTAAGTGTGAAACAGTTTACGCTAAAACACCATACACTATCCGCATAAATCAAACCATTTCACTGTCACCGACACCATTTTCAACCAGGGGCGGTTTGAGTTGGAAAGAGAAATATCTTCCAGTGAAATATCCTAACTTGTGTGTTTCAGTTTAGGTAAGCCTGCTATCCAAAAAAATCCTTAATATTTAAAAAAAGTTAGAATAGCCCTATAACTGTTTTACTCGTATACGATAACAATTTCAAATGCATTGCTATCAGTTTCAGAAGCAGGCTTCAGTGCCGATGACCACTATGAAGGGTGGAAGTTCAAACTTATTGACTATTGGTCCTCCTACGATACACTCTTCTGGCTGCTGAGTGAACTATACAAACTGCAAGTGCAGAACCCGGCGACTCTCAAACTAGAGCACTTTGTCAACACAAGAGGATGCGATCTAAAGAATTTCTCCGTGGAGGACTTCCGCAAGATCATCCCCCAGTATGGGGACATCTTGTATCATCAGCTGCAGACCAAGTTGAAGAGTGTGATGAACGAGGTGTGGGGCAGAGAAGGGATGCCTCAGCCGACCCCAGGTCCGAGTCATCCGCTACACATGGCCTACTTCGACCAACCTCAGATGCCCCCCCACATGCCTGGTAATCTTGCTAAATCATTTCCTGACCAAGAAACACTTTTAAGTTATTTGATTTTTTTTTTTAATTTATTTCCTGTCGCTCCTTAGCGGGAGCATAGGGCATCGAGAAGAGCTCGCCATCCATCCCTGTCTTGCGCCAGATCCCTCAGTTGACCCCAGGTCTTCCCGACACTCAAGGCTTCCTTCATTATTGTTCTCCTCCAGGTGTCACAGGGTCTTCCTCTCTTTCTGGTCCCTTGGGGATTCCATTCCAGGGCCTTCTTTTCAATTGCACCATCCGTCTTCCGAAGAGTGTGACCCAGCCACCTCCACTTCCGTCTTCTGATTTCTAGGTTGATCTTTTATTGCCCTGTTGCCTCCCAAAGCTGTTCATTTGATATAGTGTTTGGCCAGAACACTCTCATTATACATCTGAGACACCTGGAGCTGATAAGTACTACACTGATCCATTTTCCAAGTTTCACTGGCATATAGAAGGACAGACTTGACGTTTGTGTTGAAGATGCGGATTTTGGTTTTTATTGAAATATTTCTATTTCACCATATTGGGTAAAGCTGAATAAATGCTGCATAAGCTTTTCCAATGCGGCTCCTAACATTTTCCTTTGCTCCTCCGTCTGCTGTGACTTTACTTCCGAGGTATTGGACTTTTAAGTTTAAGTTTAAATAAATGGTATCAGCAATCTGACACATGCTTTCTCCCATTAGCTTGAAAACAACCTTTATCATGGGTAAGCAGTGGGAGTTACTATGATATCTTATAAGGAAAATCACAAAAGTTTCAGTAACTTTCAAACCGTTTACAGCAATGGGGGATTGCACCATTTTGTTAAGAATTAAAGGACCACAAACAGAATGCCCGTCCTTCATACAGGGTTGGCATATAAGTAAATAGTATAAGTATTAAAATGCTTATTGCAGTTATACTCGTGCTTTGCGTTTGCGATGGGAGAGGACACGGTTTGAGAAATTTTTTTTTAATTTATGGTATGCCAGAGTATAACACATCTACCATAGCCATAATGTTATACCACTACACCTAAACAAACAAAAATTAAATTATCAAATATTTGCAGAATATCAAAAGATTATTTATAAATTAAAAACATAAACTTGTAAACGATCCTAATTTGACAGTTCTCATCGTGTATCACAGCTTTTTCTCGCTGCTTGGTTCAAATTAACTGTTGTCATGAATGCAAAAACATTTAAAAAATTAATCGTCCTGCACCCTGTTGATATACCTTATACCTTTTTAATTATATTGAATATCATAGAACCAACTTTTGTAGTTGAAACAGCCAACAAAGTTTTTTAATTTCTTTTAAATATAAATACTCATAATGCAAACATGGGACACTCCAGGGCCATTGGGGTGGAGCCCAAAAGGATTTTTGAGATAAGAATCCTACTAATATTATAAATGAGAAAGTTTGGATGTATGGATGTATGGATGTATGTTTGTGACAAGTGAACGCGAAAAATACTGGTCGGATTGGGCTGAAATTTGGCATGATGATAGCTCACATTCCCGATTAACATATAGGCATATTCTTATTTCAAAAATCCTTTCGGGCTCCGCCCCAGTGGCTCTGGAGTTTCCCATGTTAACCTTATGAGAAATGGAATTATTGAATCTTAACAGCTGTTTCAATTAAACAAGTTGGTTCTGTTCTATGATGTTCAATAGCATTAAAGTTACAAGGATTACCAACAGGGTGCAGCACTATTATTTCTTTTACATTTATGACAACAGCTAATTTGCAACCAAAAGGTGAGTGAGCATAGCGAACAAACTTCAACCTGGAGGCGAGTTAGCGTAGCGAACGAGCTAACCTGAAGGCAAGTGAGCGCAGCGAACGAGCTCCAACTTAAAGGTGAGTGAGCGTAGCGAACGAGCTCCAACCTACAGGTGAGTGAGCGTAGCGAACAAACTTCAACCAGGACGTGATTGAGCTATGCGAACGAGATAATCTTGAAAATTAAGAAGTTAAACGGGGCAAAGCCCGCGGGTTACAGCTAGTATGTCTATATGTTATTCAGGAATGTGGACTATCATCATACCAAATTACTGCCCAATCCGACCAGTAGTTGATGCGTGATTGAACTTCAAACAAACAAACACACAAACTTTCACATTAATATTATATTATTAGTATGATAACATAATTTTAATCAAAACCAGCTTTTTTTTGTAATCCTTGTTATTTTCTAGGTTTTTTATGGGAACACAGTTAATAACATAAGTTACATTAACTTTTGAACTGCAATTTTTCACAACTATGGGAGTTCTACCATTTTTTTTTCAGGATTTAAATGGCATAACAAACTAAATTTTTATCAAAATCGTTCCAGCCATTTACTAGAAAATTAGATTTTACCACTATTTTATGGGAAAATCACCATTAAAAATCAAAATTCCAAAAAAAAGGGAAACATGCCTAGAGATGCCATGGATTAGTACCCAACCGATATAAATGTACCAAACTTTATGTAAACCGGACTACAGGTGTGTTCAGTAGCTCTGTATACTGTGTTGTTATTCATATCTGAAAGTACTCATTGCGACTGCGATACAAATTACACTGGTAGTACTCATTGCGATGGGATTGAAATTACACTGGAACTACTCATTGCGACTGTGATACAAATTACACTGGTAGTACTCATTGCGATGGGATTGAAATTACACTGGAACTACTCATTAAGACTGGGATACAAATTGCACTGGTAGTACTCATTGCAGGACCGTTCTTGACCATGTCAGAGCCCTATGCACAACTAAAATAGTAGCGCCCCTTTGCAATATATAACAGGGTGACCACCAACCGGGAAATCCGGGAATCAAGCGTGATTTTTTTTTAACCAGGAATTGTCAATTTACCGCGATGGCGCATGACAACAGTGACGTTTCTGTGACCACGGAAGACGGGAGACGATAATATGTCTCCACAAGGCCGCGAGGGATGATCAGAACTATTCCGCGATCGCATGAGACGATGATAATGTCTAAACGACCGCGGGATATGATCATGATTTTACCGAGATCGCGCAATAAGATAATGAGATCTACAGAGCCGTGAAGGATGATCAGAATATTGTCGCGATCGCATGAGACGATGATAATGTCTAAACGACCATGGGATATGATAATGATTTTACTGCGATCGAACAATACGACAATAAGATCTACAGAGCCGCGAGGGATGATCAGAAAATTGCCGCAATCACAGAAGACGAGGATAATGTCCACGCAACCGCGGAAAACAGTCAGAAATTTGCAACGAATGCTGAAGACGATAATGATCTCCACATGACTGCGGTATATTATTAAAATTTTGCCGTAATCGCGGGAGACGATTACGATGTCTTCACGACATCGGGAGACGATTACGATGTCTTCACGACATCGGGAGACGATTACGATGTCTTCGCGACATCGGGAGACGATTACGATGTCTTCACGACAGCGGGAGACGATTACGATGTATCCACGACCACGGGAGACGATTACGATGTCTTCACGACCGCGGGAGACGATTACGATGTGTTCCCAACAGCAAGATACGATTGCGATGTCTTCGCGACATCGGGAGACGATTACGATGTCTTCACGACAGCGGGAGACGATTACGATGTATCCACGACCACGGGAGACGATTACGATGTCTTCACGACCGCGGGAGACGATTACGATGTGTTCCCAACAGCAAGATACGATTGCGATGTCTTCACGACCGAGGGAGACGATTATATGATGTCTACACGACAGCGGGAGACGATTACGATGACTTCATGACCATGGGAGACTATTACGATGTCTACAGGATCGTGGGAGTTACAATAATGATGTCTACTTCACGGCTGCGAGGGATGATCAGAATTTTACCGCAATAGCGTTAGACGATGATCATTTCCACTCAACCACGGGAAAGATCAGAATTTTGCCTCATTCGCGAAAGACGATGATGTCTTCACAGCTGTGAGGGATTATCAGAATTTTATCGTGATCACGCAAGAAGATGATAATGTCCACACGACCCAGGGAAAATTACAATTTTGCCTCATTCGCGGTAGACGGTGATAATCTCATCACGACCGCGGGATGTGTTCATATATTGCCGCAATCAAGGAAGACGATAATTATGTCCACACGTCCGCTGGAAATAGTCCGAATTTTGCCGCGATCACGGGAGACGGACGATGATGATGTATATACAACCGCAGGAAATAATTAACATCTTGCCGCAATTGTGGGAGACTGTTAAGATGTCTACACGGCTGCAAGGGATTATCAGTTTACCGCAATCACATGCAAAAACGGCCACAATTTTTTTTTCTTTTTCCAATTTTTTGGCGCCCCCCAAAAAAGCCAATTGCCTCGCGCCCTAGGCCATGACTCATTGTGACTGTGATACAAATTACACTGGTAGTACTCATTGTGACTGGGATACAAATTACACTGGAAGTACTCATTGCAACTGGGATACAAATTACACTGGTAGTACTCATTAAGACTGGGATACAAATTACACTGGTAGTACTCATTGCGACTGGGATACAAATTACACTGGAAGTACTCATTGCGACTGGGATACAAATTACACTGGTAGTACTCATTTTGACTGGGAAACAAATTACACTGGAAGTACTCATTGCGACTGGGATACAAATTACACTGGTAGTACTCATTAAGACTGGGATACAAATTACACTGGTAGTACTCATTAAGACTGGGATACAAATTACACTGGTAGTACTCATTAAGACTGGGATACAAATTACACTGGAAGTACTCATTGCGACTGGGATACAAATTACATTGGAAATAGACATTGTGACAGGAATATAAATTCCTCTGATGCAATCCTTAAAGTTAATCCTATAACTACTGTATGTGAGCAATATTTTTCGTATGTTTCAGATACATCAACCAATCATTGGCCGATTGACGGGCCATCCACAAAACATTGGCCTATGGATAGGCCTCCCACCAAACAATGGCCTACGGATAGGCCTCCCACCAAACACTGGCCTACGGATAGGCCTCCCACCAAACACTGGCCTACGGATAGGCCTCCCACAAAACACTGGCCTACTGAAAGGCCTCCCTCAAAACACTGGCCTACTGAAAGTCCTTCCACAAAACACTGGCCTATAGAAAGGCGGATCTACGACTGTTGGGCTTACAAGAGTATTTCAGAGTGGTCACCGAGTGACACTTTGGACTGTTTCATTCATGAATTATTCCAACTGAACATCAACCCAGCAAGCGTCAGTCTCAACAACTTCCGAGATGTCAGCGGCCGAGACCTGGTAAGGATGACATTAGATGACTTCAAGTTGAGGTTGCCTGAGTGCGGTGAACTACTTTACCATCATCTTCAGCTAAAAATAAGGTCAAACTCACAATCTGAACTGGTTTGGAGCAGGACTCATGAAAATCGAGTAATTTCTAATCAAAGTATTAATCAAGAATTTTCTTATGCTCATAGACAAGAAATACCGTACGCCCATCCAAGTAAGTGGTTGTCCATTTCAATATTTTATTTTTACGTGTAGCACGTTTTGATAAGGATTAGGTTATGCATGGGTAGTTGTAATTATTTCTTGTAAAACTAGGTTTATTTTACATAAAAATCCAGTGCTGCAAATTCCGTTTGTAGTGCTAGTATTTTAACCACAGACCTGCAAATCCAACACTGTTTCTTTTTTTTAAAGTTACAGTCATTTCCTATGTATTTTTTTGTAATGAGTCTCCTGATTTGTTATTGAAAATGGTATTTTCTTTAATATATTACCTAAATCAAAGTAATTTTGTTCCGTTTTTTTAACCAGCTCATATTGAGCGATTGAAACGGTAATCTAGAGTGTTGATATGCTATCACGAAACTTGCAAAAAAGTCATGTCTGATTCAAAAATTAAATTAATATTTTGTTGCAAGTTTGAGATCTGTTCTCTATCAACATAAACAACTGGACCAGATTTCCATGGGTTCAATTATCTATGACAACCTTTAGTTCTAAACTAATCTGTCTATTTAACTTTGTACTCATGGAGTTTATATGAATATGGCTTACTCAATAGACCTCGTGATTGATTGATTTATTTATTGACCTCGTGATTTTGTATGTTAGTTTAAAACTGTTTGTGGATTATAGTTCAAATAATATTAATTCTAAACAAGCTCGTGCGGTGACTTACTAATATTGTGATTATATTTTCAAAATCACAATAAGTTGTTTAAGAATTACTGTGCTTATTCACAACAGATATACAGCTTTTGTTATATTTGCACTGTAAAATCAAGAACAAAAGTAATTTTCACATTCTCGTGAGATAGTGGCTAATATCACAGTACTAACACAAACTAAAACAAACCATTAATGTTGTGAGTTTTTTAGACACATAAATTTGGGTAGCACAATATCATTGATTGTTATTAATTGATAAAAATATCACTTAATTGTTGCAGTCATTCTTTAAACCGCTACATTGTGTGCAATAGTTCAGCACAGGCAATTGCCTACAAGATCGGTTTTTGTGTGATGCTTTGTATGTAAATCTGTGAGGTTTTTATGTCATTGTACTCAACAGTCATTGTGTAGTCCTAATGTTCTTTTTGCACACTTGTTAAAGGTATCTAAACACTAAATCTTTGTTGAAACTAATTGTATGAATAGTAAAATGGAAAAAAATTCAAACAAGTCCAAGACAAAAATTTGAAAATATAATGAAGGTTATGTTTTGAAAGTCAGTTCATCAGCTGATTGGATACTAAATTAAATTTGTAACCAATACAGTGTATAGTTATTGTTGAATTATACGAATATTTTTTACTATTCAACTATGAAAAAAATTATTGAATTTGATTGGTATTCAGTTGAATGATAACAAGTTTTCATTAGAACTGCATTTTTATTTTAGTATAAAATCAACATAGTAGATAAAACGGCTTATTTCACTTTGAAGTGGGAACAAATCGATGTGTTGCCGACAGTGAAAGATTATAAACAACACTTTCCGAACGTATTTACCTTTTATAGCGGGAAGTATCTAGGTCAAATTTATAAAACCAATACTTATGGTGTGGGCAGTTTCTTTACAACAAAATTTCAAAAATGCCACTGGCAGTAGATAAATACTAAAACATAAAATACTGGAACTAGGTAATAATGTTTACATTCAAACCAATGCCATATTGCATCATTTTTATGGATAACACAATAGTGTATTTTGTACGCAGGGGCAAAAATTAGGTTTTGCCGACTCAAGATCATTTTTTAAGTTCTAGACAAAGTCGATAACTTAAAACGATCGAGAGCTGCAAAACCCTTTCGGCTGGTGGTATGAACGCTATTTTTCGACACATTATACAAAATTGAAAAAATACTATATATGCACACAACTTCAACTTAAAGGTTATGTGAAGAAATATTTAGAGGAATTAGCAAAAATAATAGTAAATAGTTGCTAGGCAGCGGTGAATATAAAACAAGTCTATTACAATGCATAATAAGGATACTGCTTGTGTATTTTGTACATTAATGTTTTGAGTAATTAAGCGAACAGCTGATTTTCGGCCGTAGGACTGTAAAAACCTGCTCGGCCCCCAAATGACGAGGACGGCTGGCATTTTGGCTCTGTACAGCAATGCGTAGCTTTCAGCCTCCAATTAACATCTGTAAAACGGCTAAAAACAGCATAGTGTGGTGAACAAATATTATACTAACTTACTGTTTGAAGCTTAACTTAATATTTGAACTTACAAGAAAAAAGAATATTATATTTTGTTTGCTATGACTTTTATCATATTTTTTTTTCTTATCATTACGGGCACCAACTTAGGCTCTGAGTTGAAATTTAACAAATCTATAAAGCATTACACATTTTCAACTCATGTGATTTAAATTTTGTTCTTTAACATTCGAAAGTATTGATTTTGTAGGTTTTTAAGTAAGCCAATGTTTGTAATGTAACAGTTAAAAATAATTCAATTCCAAACTATTAGTTGTCTTCCAAAATCAAAAAGGAATATATTCTTTAGAAATTAGGAACATTCTTGGTCTTTACTACTTTGACAAAACTGTATTTAACTTTGTCATGCCAATATATCGTTTTAGCCACTTTTAAATAATTAATTAATTGAGATGTTGCAGTTAAAAGACACAGAAAATGACTGCAAAAAGAAAAGAAACATAAAATGCAGGTCTGTTTGAATGTTTTTTTTTTAATGTGGCAACACAACCGAATAAGCATCTAAGCAGCCAGTGCAACTCCGAGGATCGTGTATCAGATCGGAAACCCCCCCCACCACCGCTCCATGCCGATGGCGTGGCGTCAACCATTACCGCGACGATACGAATTGTAGTCATGAGCCTTGGTGGTGTACTGGATAGCGTGTCGGGCTGATAACCTGAAGATGCCGGGTTCGAATCCCGCTGGTGTCACTAACTTTTTGTCAACATTTTTTTCATATCAGCAGGTTTGGTTGGTTTGGTTAGGTTATGATAGTTATAAAATTGAATTTAAGATATTTATAATTTTATTTTTAGAACAGAACTATTTTTTTCAATTAGTAAACCTTTATTCAAGGTTTTCATTACCAGCAAGATTGGTTAGGTTACGACAGTTTAATTATATTTTATTTAAATTTAACCTGCAAACGATACGTTTTGACAGAAACAGTGATAGAGATAACAATTTTCCGCGAACAGTTAGGCTTTGCTGATGCGCCGGTATGATTCGGAAGCATACGACATGGTGCGGTGGTGGGGGGTGTTCTGATCCACGATCCTCGGAGTTGCACTGGCTGCCTAGACGCTTGTTGTTGCCGAGGTTCTTGGCTACTTTCACAATTCCAAGTAACGAAACAATATTGAGAAAATATTAGAAAAACTTTCTGTAAATATTGTTGATGCAATATTGTTAGATGTTTTACTAGTAATTTCTCAATATTGATAAATATTGTCCTTTATTAAATACAATAATGTTGTTACAATATTATTTACTATTGACAGCAATATTGTGGTAATATTTACTATTATTGTAGCATTTAATTAATGATAAGTGATAACAATTATATGCTGTGAAAATAAAGCAATTATGTGTAACATCTTGGTACAATTTTGTGATTATATTAAAAATGTTATTTTTATTTTGAGAAACTGATGAACATTTTTAAATTTATAAATGATTAATAAACATTTTATATGGAACTTGATACTTTTATAATATGTTTAACTATAAATCATCTTGGGTCGCAGGTTTACTGTAATCGAGGTATAATCACATTCGAAAGTTGTTTATGCACATAAAGACATTTTATAACAAAATGTGTTCGGATTGCTTTAACAATATTTAGTATTTACTATTCAGATGTATTAGTTTTAAAATCACAAAGTTAATTATTAGTTGTCTAATTTTATTAGTAGTAATATTGTTTGGAATGAGTGCACATCTGACTAACATTTGTTTTGAATTAGAGTCATATTTTATTGTTGTGAAAGTTTGCATAAAAACACCAACAATTATTCATTTTTCTCTATATTTTACATCTATATAGTTAATACTAACTAATAAGAGTAACTAAACTATAACAACAGAGATGTTAGCAAAAAAAGTTTTTTTCTGATTTCACTGAGTTTTTTTTAATTTATCTTACGCTTGGTATGTTACGTTTATTAACAAAGTTTGATTATAGTTCGGCCGCTTAGAAAACGACCTGAACGCTAATGCTAAACCAATGCTGGAGGAGGTCACTTTCTAAGCGGCCGAACTATAGTATTGTTTTCTAGGAATTTTTTACTTAGTTATACATTATACTATATTCGATAAAAGCTTACTTTAAATTAGACATGAAATCAGTAATTTCATGATAAGTCTATAATTTATACAATTTTGTAACTCAATAATTTCTTATGAATTTTATTACAGTTCTTATGAGTGTCTACAAAGAAATTGGAGGTTCCATCTACAACAATGCATTGTTAAAAGATTCATTACCTGATGATCGTTCTATGTGGCTTTTTTGGTTGTGTCAAGTCCTATTTTTATAACCATCCCTGTAAGATTGACTTACGTGTTAAGGCAATAAGCTTAGTTAAATATTTGTCTTTGATAAATTTATTGTAAAATGGCTCACGAGTATAAAAATCATGCTTTATTCGTCAACATTCAATGTGATTTTATATGGTCACTTGCTGGATTTGAGGGGAGGCAATGTGTTTGTGTAAAGGCCCGTTTTGCCAGAAGCGTCTGGTGCGTCCGACGCTCAGCGATGATCGCTCTCAGCGTCTATCGCTCGGGCCTATTTTGCCAGAAGCGTCTGTTCCTTGCGATTATTTGATCAATAAGTGGTTTACTTTGGTGGCAAAAGGAGTGTTTCTGAAAATGACCTGTAAAAAGCAAATAGTAAAGTATTGGTTAGCTGAGGAATTACACGATGATGAGATATTAGAAATGTTGTGCAAACCTTGGGAAGAAGTGCGTACTATGTTTTAAAAGAGGCCTGAAGAGGGATATTTTAAATTGTTAATTGAAAATCACATAACAATTGACTTAACAGTCGTGTGCTGAAATGGCTTCAATCGGTTTTTCATCTTCTTCACTATTGAATCCCCACTTTGTTTGTGACATGTCACTAAACTTAAAAACACAACTTATTTAAGGAAACAAAAGTTAAGTCAACAACTAAACACGTGCTTATTCCAGTAATAATCGCTAGCGACTGCGTCTCCGTCTGCTCCAGGAGCAGTGGTTCGCGTCAGACGCTGGCGGTTGTAGCGATAGACGCTTCTGGCAAAATAGACTAACCTAAAACAATGCAAAGCAGTGGGCAGCGATTGACGCGGAGCGATAGACGTTGAGCGTCAGACGCACGAGACGCTTCTGGCAAAACGGGCCTTAATATTGCACCGTCACAGATTTGGTGAGCATTGTGATTTTGTTGTGATGAAGCTTAATAATTCTACTTTGGCTTTTGTGTTTAACAAGTATTTCTTATTTGGTGGATAGGATTTTAACCTTAGCCGGAAAAATCAGGGATCAATTTCAGAGGACACAGTGGAATGGGGTTCCAATACCTCTCTTTCATAGACAAAATTTCATGAAATTTAGATGACTTGCAAATGCAGGGTTTTATTCCAGGGAAACGTAGTGTAACTGTAAACCAATACAGTAGACTCCCTCTTATCCGGAAACCTTTTAACCGGACTACACTCAGAAGTGACATCTCTTTATCCGGATAATTTTTATCAGCACAACGGTTTAACTGGACTAGATCGGCAGGAAGTGAGCGGTACTGAAAGAACTATTCTTGTGGAAAAGATTTGAAACTAGTTATCACGTGTCTAAATACAATGCTCTCATAAATTTAAGTCAAATACTGTATACAGTATGCACTTAAACGGTCCGATTTAACAAATTTTTGGAGACGTTGGTTTAACCGGAAAAACTGTTATCCGGACTGGCCTTGGTCCCGAGGAGTCTGGATAAGAGGGAGTCTACTGTATTTCTCTTTTGTAGATAAAATTTCATAAGTTAAAATATTATTTTGATGGATACTGAGGCTGCAAGCTACTGTCTTTTTGTTGTAATATAGCAGAATTGTTTATGGGATGAGGGAATCAGAGCTATAAATGATGGTGAGGAGGATAGCTGGCGTTACGATTCAGTTCTGGGATATTAAATTTTAGACGTCAAGCAATGGGATGCGTATGCGTCTTGTATTCAACTTCAAATTTACTGGTTCTTTCAGTGTTAGTTCCTTCATCATTGACTGTGGTTCATAATGTCAGAAAATGTGTTATTTAGTCATCACAACAATCCAACAAACTCACAAAGCTCACATCTTTCTTGTTCTATTTATATTCAGAGTTTTTGCAGTTGGCAACTTCTCGTTTAACGTGTTAATTTTAAATGCCAACCCCACCTCAACTTGAACTACTCCCTATCCTAAATGTAGGTTTCTTTGTCCGACTCTGTACAATGAGCTGTCTTATCTGAAATTACTACTAGTTTTCTGTTAGTCTGTTTATCGAGTGTATTGTATAAGGTGTAATGTTGATTTTGTTTGTTTACTTATATGACAACCAGTTACAGGGTGATTTGTAGTGGGGGGAGCCAGTGAGCTTAACTCCAAAAGTTTATCGCTTGATGCTCGGTAAGTATCTTATTTGGCCAAGGTTAACATTTGCTAGTCAGTAACTGAGAAATACTCACAAGTCATCGTAGTACATGAGATTGTGGTAGTGAATGTTTCTCAGAGTGTTAGACACGGTGTCTGATTGTTTTAAACGTTGGATTTCAGTTTAAAAATCTTTACAGATTCATTGCATGTTTGAAAAGTCCTCGGCTTGATGCTTATTATTCATTTATTTTCTGACCTGATAATTTTTTTAAATCATGGGATGGCTCTGCATAGATTTGGTAATACTACTTCCACCTACTGTATCTTTCAGTGAACCGTTTTCATCACGAAATTGTAATGACGTGTTACAAAAAAATCCTTTTGGCAAATGCCGATTTGTATCAGCCGAGATTTATTTCTTCCGACCATTTTATTGCCTTCAAAGTTCGTTAAACAAAAAGTCTGCTTATTATCCAAGGTCGATTACTACGGACTCGGATTCAAGGGAGGCTTCTATATAGAAAGGAATGAAAAATGGAAGGGAGGAATTCATCTTCCATATAACTGGATAAAAAGGTGTAGCTGCTGCCATTTCGGTAAGTTAGTGACTTTTCAAAGCTTAGAAACGAAACTTGCATGCCCAGTTTTGCATGGTCAATTAAATATCAGAAATATTTGAGCTAAAAAAAAATCAATTTTGTTTGCAGAAAATGAATGAAAGTATAAAACCTTTTAGGTGTTGGTTTTGCAGGTTTGCTTGGTTTTTGATAGCTTATATAACACAGTATGCTAACAATAACGTGTGTGTTTGAACAGGCTGCTTTAGATGGAAACCAGAAGTTTTCCCAGGAGGGTCAGCTGATAATGATACGGTACTCAACTTATCCAGAGAACACACATCGACTTCTGCCTGTGATTTGTCTATTACAAGTGTCAGTTTACCAGCATCATCGTCTGTCAGCAGTTCACAGTCTACTTCATTTGAGCCGGCTCCTACGGTTTCAAAGAGTCAGTGTTCAGTTTCCAAAAGCAATTTCTCAATACTGAATTTAACAAAAGATTGTGTGAAACACACCAGCTCGGTTATCAAACAAGAGAATGAGTCTGATCCCCTTCCCCCTGATACAGCGGAGACCATCGCACAAGAAGTGGAGTGCTCTCCTCAGCGTCCGGCGTCTAGAGACAGTTGTTGTGTGGAAAACACTCAAGACTCTGTCGCGTCAGCTGCTGACTCTGAACACACCAAAGGAGTTGAGGGTTCTGGTTAGTCATTTCAACATTACCACTAGTAGTCTATAATGTACTATTGCTACTTTCAACATTGGAGTGTATACATAGTGCTTGAAAGTGTGCTATAGTACAACAAAAAGAAGTAAAATAATATGCAGCTTTGTTTTAATAGTATAAACTTTAAAAATGCAAAAGCAAAAATGTATCCTTCATGTAAGGAAGTAATGTCTAAATCTTAACTGGTAAATTTCCAAACTATTCTACTATTGTCAATTAATTTCAAATGTATCTAAAACTCAGTTCCGTTCCATGGTTTCAGTATTTTTTATATTCTGTATTGAATGTAACTAACATAGTGCTAATACAAGTGTATTTATGGTTTCTGTTTTTGTTTTCAAACCTTACACCCTGGAAATCACAATGCAAATGCACTGTTATGTTATGTAGCTTTGAGAGATAATGGATCACTTGTGTACATTGTTGACCTTAGCTTTAGCTAATGCAAGCTGCTACCAAAGTCTGTAATTGAGTGTGTAGTTAAAGTTTATTCCTGGCATTCTGCCAAAGGTCTATATTTTTAACTTTATTTTGTACTTCAAAGGGGAACTTGAACACATCTAATTCAGATTACTTAGGGTATTTGTTAAAGAAATAACGATACGTGTCAAAATAGTAGTCAAAGTTCCAGTTATCAACTAACTTGGTCAATATTGATGATGTATTATCATCAAAAGAGCCAAACTCAATCTTTCAGTTTATTTTTAAAACTAATTTGAGTACATAAAACAAAGTATACCTTGAAAACAAAATATCAACTACTTATAAGGAATTGATGAATGAAATGGTTTCATGAAAAGTAAAATTTATTACTGGTGTAAATATTGTACAATAATATGTATAATCCTGCATTACAGCGATGGACCATGGTTACAATTCAGAGACCAATGATGAAATTCAGAGTGACCAAGAAGAGAGTTACAAAAAAGTGAAAAGGAAACCTGGAAGACCACGAAGTTTACACAAAAAGGACAAAGTAAAAGGTATTGTTTCTACCCAAAATATAAATTAAATTATTCCTTTTTATCATGAAGATTGTTTGATTTTTATCATGATGAGGATTGTGCAGAAGTGAATTTAAGGATTTGAACCCATGGTCTGAAAGTAAGTTGCAGGAATTTTAAAATGGGTTGCATCCCAGTTCCTGATGTTCACGATTTTCTAATGCCTGTTGAAAAACAGTGGATAAGTGTGTGAATGTGTGCCTGATAGTTTACCCTGATGCTGTTCGACAGAATTTCTTATGTTCTGTTAAAAAATATTATATATTATATTTTACCAAGAATTTGACTTCCTAATGTGGTCAAACCCCTAAACTTAAAATATAAGAGACCTCCGTTTTATCCGAGAGTGTCAGTAATCGAGGTAGTCTTGGTCTCAACAACCTCGGTTAATCGAGAGTTTATCGTAGTGCTTGTTCAGTTTATGGCTTGAAAAAACGTTCAACAAAATTCATTTTTAATTCAAATGTGTTTTAATTACGTGTAAATTTGCTGTGGTGACGTCAACATTGTGATCATCTTCCGAGGTCATAATAAAATGAGGGAACATCATCCGTGGTTACGGCAAAATCAATTACAGCTCAACAGTTTTTGGCTCGAACTGATCTCTCAGGCCATCTGATGACCCATCCCATTCTAAACATTTGGGGACCTACAGACACCTAGTAAAAAGGTACGCTTGGAAAACCAGGTTTTGCTGCCGGAGAATTTGTGTTGATTTTCCCCAGGAGTTAAGTGGCCACTCTGTTACGTGTTGTCTGTAGTGCCACAATATACTCATGATAAACAATGTATCTGTCCTCAGGTAAGGTGGGTAGAGTTTGGGAATTTATACGTGATCTAATCATGGACCCAAAATACAACCCCAAAGTGATCTCATGGGAAGATCGAGAGAAAGGGTTGTTTCGCTTTCGAAGCGGAGACCAAGTTGCCAAGCTGTGGGGCTGCAAGCGGGGAAACCCTCGCATGAACTTTGAAAACTTCAGTAGATCCATCAGGTTTGTGAGAAATAAAACAGTCGAATAGTCAAACTGGCATTGATTGGAAACTGAACTAGGCAAGATTGAAATGCCGAAGTTTTTTTTTTTGTCCTAAGACGCTAGGCACGAGCCCGGGATTGTTTTTCACATTACTTTAGGCTAGACCTAGGGGTTGCGGCATTATCACTTAAATAAAATCATTGGTGATTTGGCGGGATTTGAACCCAGGACCCCAGGGACAGAAGTCTTGTGCTCTAACCACTACACCATCTCGCTCCCCAATGCCATGAAATGCCATAGTAAAACTATTAATAAAACAACTAAGATAGTTGTGCTTTTACTGAGAGTAGACAAAGGGATATTACTACGCTGCCATCTGATTGCGGATTTCTTTATTTTGTAATTTAGGTAAAATTTTATAAATGAGTTTATTTTTCAATAACGTTTTTGGATAGTGATTTTTCTAGATGTTTTAGTACAGTATTTACAATTCAAGAAAAGTATTTATGCTAACCTTGAAAATGTGTATTTTCTTTTAATCGTTGCCGAGTACGCACGCACCAAAATGTACGAGATCGGCGCGCGCCTAGCGGCGTCATAACGAAACGTTCTTTACTTTCTGGATAGCCTGAGTAGTACACGTCACATAGTACAGTATAAAAAAGTATTGATTATTTCTTTTTGTAAATGTTGAAAAGCCTCTACCACTTTATGATATTCTCGTTTCTTTGCAGGCAAAACTACAAGAAAGGTTACTTGTTGCCGGTGGAGAAGATTCGTCTGGTGTACCAGTTCGGGCCTCGCTCCACGGGTTGGCGTCCGGGTGATCCCCCCACTAAACCCGTCACTCTCCCCTCCAACACCCCCTCCCCCTCCGCCGCGGCTGCTACCACTACTGTTGCTCAATAGATTGTACCCCCCCCCTTTGTAGTGGCTGCAAAGGCTTATTTATGGTGTTACTTAGTGTTTAATGTATTTTTTATAAATTTGTTATTCTATATGTTAAATGTCTTAATTTATTTGAATCTTATAACAAATTGACTTGATAGACAAGTATAAAAATGTAATGGTTTCAGTTAAATTCTGGAACGTATAAAAAGCGGAATGAAAATATTCAATAATTAGAATATTTTAAAAGCTTGGTTAAAAAATGAAAGCAACAACTTTATCACTGAAACTCGTTATTTATTTCTTATTACGTTTATGTTGATAATTTACTGTTTTGCTTGAATGTTAAATGCTAGAAAGTTGTAAATAAACGGTTTACTATTACGGTTTAAATATTTCTAAAATTTTATTATATATGTAAATTGTTGTTGATATGGAGATGTAGGTATTTTATTATATAGCCTACCTAGTTTATATTTTTGTATGAAGATACTTTGTAAGAGTAATTTTATAGTTAGTAAGTATAAATTAAATAGGCCCAATTATTCCCTTGAAAATATAATTTTGTGAAGTTTGTTTACAGATAGTGTAGTTATTTGAGGAACAAGGCCCATTTACTACAGGGTTTGTTAGATTTAACGTTTGAGGTCCACTACCACCTGAGTGACTTGAGTCTTGTGTGCTGATGTGTTTTGAGCACAAATTGAAATTAACCTTAAATACTCACTGGAGCATAGTTTGTTTTTCATGGCTTATCTTGTATAATGAGTTTTTCACTTTAACACGTTTGCTGTACTATTCTCTGTCACTTGCATGAGTGTTTGTATGCTTGAACATCATACAATACGTCAAATACACTTATAATTATTGTTGAGCAAATCAAAAAACGAAGTAAAGTTAAGTTGATTTTAACAACTGCTGTCCAAAGTTATGTAAAACCAGTAAAGAAAGAGATTACGTTACGATAGTGAACATCTATCCTCAACAGATTAAACGTTGGTTAAAAATTAAGAGCTTTATCTGTAGAAATTATGGTCAATGATAAAAATAAAAACGTGTGTATATTAAGTTTGATAAGCCTCGCGCTTTGTAGGAGGAGCCTTAACACTTTTTCCAGGATCAACTTGCTTGTTGTGAATCAGTAGAAAGGCACCTAGTGCCTTTTTATTAAACAAACTGAAACATAGGAACAGCATTCAGGGCGTCTTAAATAAGTATTGCTTTATAAACTGTGGATTTGTCCTTCAAAAGTGTATTCTTTTGTGGCATGGTAAAAAGGTTGGGACCACAATAATGCATATGTTGAGTTTGTGTATATGTGTTAATTTCTCAGGGTAAAAAAGTCAAACCTTAAAAATGTTTGTCACTAAGATAAATTAAAATCCCTCAGGTAAAGGTGAAAACTATTAATATATTTAGACACTTTTAAAAACTTATACTGTAATAACTTTATATAATATTTTTCTTGTTATTTTATTTTCTGATCTTTATCTTAGAAACAAAATTAACAGTCTGCTTTACCTATCAGCTACAACCCATTTATAGGACTACATAAATGGATTATCAATATGACATCATAATTCATAACACGATGCACATTAGCTTTTCCCATTCTTCAGTAGAATTTATTTTGTCTTTCTTCAACTTTTCTTAATAAGTGTAAGATTCATTTTCATTAGATAAAAACAATGTGTATAACCGCTTTAACACATTTGTGATAGCTTCAAAAGTGAAACTGTTTTAAAAGCATGTGCAGCATTTAATTGTTTTTGTAGTTTAGTTTGGTTTCAACAATAATAATTATTCTCTTTAATTAACACTGCTATTTTTTAAAGGATGATTAGATTTTAGTTCACTTTTTTGACACTGGGGCACTAGTCTTCACAGGATGTATCTCTTTAACTTGATAATGTAAAACTCTTCAAAGTTAACATTGTTTTTTTAAAAACACAGTACACCAAGTCAATGTTACTTAAATTTTCATGGGCTTCTTTAAACCTTTAAAGTGCCTAAAAACCATATTTTCACATGTATTTGTCTCCTTTTACTGTTTTAACAGTAGTTTGTAAATTAGGTTTTCCACCCATAACAATGGCACTAATATCAGGGGCGGTGCCTTATAGCTTTCCTTTTGAAAATTATTATCTTCATTAATTAGTTTTGGAATAAAGTAGGAAATGTATGTTTCAAGCACTTGCATGTCAATTATTATTGGGTTTTAACAGTTTAACTTGGGTTGATATGTATAAATGTTTGAAAATACATTTACGCATGGTATTTAAATACTAAATTAGATAATGTTAATGTTATTGCAAGATTTTATAAATAAAGTAAAGTGCTGTTTAGTCTCTTACAGTATATTTACAAATTGAGCTTTTAAACAGCACAAGGCCTATTTAAGAATCACTGGATTTCGATAAAGTGTAATTTAATTTTGCTTCCTATTAAACCTTAATTTTTTGTATATGAGTAAAAACTCCTTCAGTCTTATAGTTAAATGATTGTTTGAAATTTTAAATATTTTATAGCAAAGATGTTTGCTAGTAGGAAAACGGTCATAAAAAATTGCAAAAGTAAACATAGATAGGCTACTAGATAGATATTATATTCTTTCAATATATGTACAATTCCATTTTTTTTTATCATTGCTAATACGTAGCCCTATGTCTTAAACTCAAACTTTAAAAATCTGGTCCTAAATGTAAAACTTTATTACATCAAAAATTATAGAAAAGGCAATTAGTATATTTAGGCTATGTTTTGCGTTTGTTATTAGCTTTGAAAATCTAAAAAGGCAAACGATTTATATTATCTTAGCCTATATTGCCATGTAAACTGAAGGGTTTTATTTTTTTAAATTGTATTGTAACTCCAATTAAATTCTATATTCTTCGATCTTTTTCTGTAAATGTTGCTACATAATGTCATTAATGTCTGTGATCGTCTTAGCATTGGTCATTGTCATAGGTTCTCCGGAATACCAGAACGTGATTTTTAATATTTTTCAAATGAATTTTAGCTTTTGTTGTGAACATGTTTTCCTTAGTCGATGGTTCTTTAATGTATCTGTTCCACAGCTATTGTATTTTCTGTGTGCAATTTCACCCATAACATGTTATAGACTAGTAAGCCTAAACTGGCGAGCACATAAGCAGACAGTGAAGCCAAATTAATGTACCAATATTATTGTGTTAGGCCTATCGCAAATGTTTAATTGTGAAATGCTCAAAGAAGTACCATGACTGTTAAATGTAGTTTTGGGAATCGGCACACTCATCAAGCACTGGTGACTGTTACACACTTACTTATGCTAAATGTTGTGTTATAACGCCCTCACTAGAGTAGGAACCCTCACTAGAGTAGGAAACACCCCTTACCTCACTGTTGGTTATCTTCATCTGCTCAAGAATATTTAATATAGTCCTTAAACTTTAAACACATTGAAGGTAAATATTGCTATTTGGCACTTTACTTCTGTTCTCCATTTATTTTGATTTTTATTCAACAGTATTGGGGTGAAATATAAATTCAATGGTCACTTTTTCGGCACAATATAGAAAATACATGTTCTTTTTATCTAATAGAAAATAAAATATTTTCAGTAATTGATTTAAAATAATACAATTTGTTTAAGCTGGAATTACTGAAATTCACACCACTCACAATTTTAGGAATAATATGAGTTACAATTTGAGATACAATTTTTCTAACCCTAACATTTTGTGCTAATTTTAAAGTAGGCTGTAGGAAAGTTACTCTCAGAGTTTGCAAGACAGTGAGATATTTTACCTGCAATGTGTTTTTACAGAGAAGTGAGGTAAAGAGGAAACTTGCTTATAGGACAACCGTGCTCTTTCAGCTCTTGTGTGTTGTGCCAAAAATATACTTGTGACAAGCAAGGAAGAGCCCTGCTAGCACTGTGCGGATATTCCTTTTACACAGGGCACAGGGTCTTCCTCCAACGTCAGCGTTGTAGAACATGAGGACATTGACATTGCCCTAGACACCACTTAAGTTAACCATTGAATTTTTCCTTACCTTACTTCTCTGTGGTTTAATATAGTAAAGTATGTACTTCTTGATTTCTGCTTTATAGTGAATAAAGAGTGCTCAAGTCTCTACCAATCTGTACCAAATGAGTGGTTTTTGTAGATGTGATATTCTATTTCAAGAGATAAATCAAATATTTTTGTAAATTTATAAAGTAAACATTGTTTTTATTATTATTTCTATACTTTGAGAAATGTTAAAATACTGGTAAAATGGATATTGTGTTGATATCTTGTAAAGTAAATTGTTAACCTTCATAAACATCGAATGTGTATTTTACAAGTTAAAAATTTATAAATTTACTCCAGCCATCAAAAAAATCCATTTTGCTAGTTATTGAATATACTTAAAATAAAAATATAATTGGTAACTTTTGATGAACTATATATCTGCTTCTAGTTCAACAGCACATGTTAACTAGTTTCACAAAATAAATACTTGGAATACATAAAAATTTTATTTCTACCTGTAAATCTCAGTAAGCGTGTGTTGTTTGTATTTTTCATAGTAATGCATAGTCCGGATGTGACCATAGGTCTAGTTAATGCCAACATAAATTCTTGTGTTTATAATTGTTGTATCTCTATGAAAGTTTGTACCAGTTTTTGCAAGGTTGTATCCTATATGTTAGTAGCTATGTGTTCTTCAATTGAAACTGTTGATGGCATCTATATGGATTTAATGTTTCATCTGATTCTTTTATCGATAGAATCATATCAGTGTTTGGGCCTATCGCCTACTTCCTCCCCTAAATAAACAATTAATTGTTTGCCATAACAGCATTCCAAGTCATTGAAATAAATATACTTTGAAAGAAAATCATATTGTTAAAAAGTGTTGTCATACAAGGTGATCTTCTGAGTCCATCCTGTTTCTTTATTTAATTTTAAAGCAATAAAATGAAAACTTCATAAAGCAAGGAAGACTGACAAACCAACAGTTTTAGAAATGATTGCTTAGTTGTTCACCGTGAAATACTTTACTTTGCCTGTTTAAGACTGAAAATAATAAGAGATCTTGGAAGTGCCATGTTGTGGGGTACTGCTTAAAGTCTTCATCTAATTGTTGTTATAAACAAGGTGTCTATTCTGATTTGCGTTATTGAGAATTTGATTTTTCTATCAGTGTTTTTATTCTTAGTAATTTTAGAATAAATGTTTTTACCAGTTTTCATATAAAGAACATTACCGATATTTTGTACTTGCAGTATTGTATTGCAATTTAAAAAAATATATTTATTTCTAGTTTTTTCATAGTTTTCTACATTCTAATTAGAGACATCAGGAATAGATGCCTTGCGTGGTTTGTGTGCACATTAAATGATTTCATAATTCTGTAGGCAGTGCTAATGTAGTTAATTATTAATATATTTACAATTAAGTGTTTTCTTTTATAATGTGTAATATCTGGACCGATACAGGGTATTTAGTGGAAACTAGTAAAAATACTGTAATCAATTATCAATGTTTTTAATCACACTTCCCCTATAAGTAGTTTCAGAAACCTAAAGAAATAACAAATTGCATTAGTAAGTTATTTAATTTAATTTTACAAACCATAATATTACATTTAATGACTATACAGTTTAAAAAAATATATATACTGTTTCTCTGGATGTTTTTTTTTTATTGTTTTCTGTTAAGGACATTGATCGTCAAAATGTTTCCAAAGTTCTCAATACTTTGTTGGATGAACAGAGGTCAATAAATTAAAGTAAGCTAAAACATCGTACCTAATCTTCTCAGATATATATTTTTATTTCTTTGTGATTTTCAAAATATTGAATGTACTTTAAGAAGAAGCTATACCAATATGTTACAATTTCTGTTATGATATGAAAAGACCAAATAAAGTCTCGTGACCTGAAGCTCGAAGTAAGTAATATTTTCTGTAGACTAAACATAAGTAAATTTTCATTTTAATGACGGGAGAAAGTATGTGCCAGTTCTTTGGTGGTATCTGTTCTCAATGTTGTTGTATTGTTGAATGTATATATGTATTTATTTCATTTCAAGTAAGTCTACTTTGAATGACTGTACTTGAGAATGACCAATAAAATTTTCTATTGTCTGAATGGGTCTATTTTGTTTTTAATTGGCCCATTTATTTCTAAGGAGTCATTTTAGGGAAAACTCGAAAATATAGGTTTTCTAAATAGGCTAGGTGTGAACATATGCAGTCAATTTTACTATTCTTAATGCCAAAGTCTAGTTCAGCATATGCTATGAGTGATAGTGAAAAAAACTCAATATTCAGGATTTTTTTCAGATGAAGTGTTTAGATTGCTTTACCAGAAAAATTATAGCCTAGTTCAGATGTTTTTAAATACATTGTAAAAGGCTACATAATATACTAATACTTTGTCTCAGTAGAATACTTAAACACTTAGACACTGCTTCCCAACCAACCCGCCTAACAACTAGAGCTAAGTATGAGCTTGGTTGGGAAGTGACTGTGTTTTCAAGCACTTTCTCATGTGCTGAGCAAGTATGTCCCCGAAGCACTGCCGTCCTACTCTCTCACTCAAGGGCAAAAATTGTGCGTCCCAACTCTGCACTCTCTGATCCGCTTCTTCCATCATCTTTCCCCCAAAGGATCACGGTGCTAAACTGGCAGGCTTCTTTACTGAACCAATTTTTTGTCCACTATTTTAATACTAATTTCTCTCTATCCCCTGACTCAAAAATGTACCTGCAACTATCCTTTTCTCAGTTTTACTTTCATTTCCCTATCTAATCAACCCTAAGTCAAGGTGGAACAGCATACGCCGAGGACTGCATCCAAGCTAGTATGTGGACTGCTGGATACTAGGCGACCTCCAGTTTCAAGCAGCCTTCCTTGGGCAAGCAGGGCTCTGCCCGGGGCGACTCTTCATTCCCTTGTTACTCGTGGGATCATTCATCTGAGGTGGCTACAAGGCCCCAAGATGTTATCCCTCGAGAGCATAACGTTCCCTCACAAGAGGTGCCCCCGTCTCAGGGAGGGGATGCCATGACACTATCAGAGGAGGAAGGCCTCCTCAACGACGAGGACTACAGCCTTGTTTAGGGGCAGCTTAGCCCTAGGATATATCCCAATTGTTGGAGGGAAGCAAGGGAGGTATTTCTCTTGAAAAAAGAGGGAGAGACCCAGCCCAGCCAAAGTCCCACAGGTCTATATACCTTTCGTCTTTCATGTTAAAGACAATGGAAAAAGTAACTAACCGTCACACTAGAGACGATTACTTAGAAGAAGTATCCTCAGTGGATGTCATCATGCGTTTGTGAAGGGCAAATCAACTTCAACGGCCCTAAGTATCCTAGTGGCAAAGATTGAAGACACCCTAAAACAATAGGAATTCCTAGCAGGGATCTTCATGGAACGGTGCACTGATTTCGAGCACTCACTGAAGCGGCAGTAATAGGATCGCTAATCCTGTGGTGATTTCGAGCATGGGACCTCCAGGTCTGGAAGGACAATGCATCTAACTGTTCATTGATGAAATAGAACATCTATCATTGGTTTTGGATCCTAGGTAGCCTAAATAGGTGTTCACAGTCTGAGTTAACAAAAACGTACTACTGTATTATAAATTTAAGTAATATGGTTCAATTTTAGTTTTTAATTAAATTGTGCGCGTGAAACCATTTTAAGGTATTTTCAAAGAACCAACATTATATCTTTTGCATACTGACCCCGTTGCAAGTCATGGGTATAGTGCCTACTTGTGAGTATAAATGTCTAAATCAAAATTTATTCAAACGAGTTCGTGAACAAGCATGATCTGACGATGGGGACGGAGAACTATGGTGGTTTTAAAGGGTAAATTTGGGTTCCGTTTCCCTATTACTCTTTACACAATTTTCAAAAGTATTTTTTTATGGTTAAAATTTCAAATTATTCAAATTGAAAATTGATTCAAATAATTTAATTTATACGACAAAAATTCAAAACATCGTAAATCTAAAACTCTCAAGTTATTCTTTTGCATAATAGGTTAACTGTTGTAGTTTGCTTGTTTTTGGAAATATTCGATCACATTTGAAAAATTGGTTTATTTCATCCTAAGCTTTTATTATTTTACTAAAAACCCCTCAAAATTACGTTTCCCGTGTCAGAAAAGTACTAAGTACACGTTAAACGTAATGGTATCTAAATAGAGAATAAATCTGACATGTTTAAGGAGATATTTAAGTGTGAATGGAATAAATATTTGTTTATTTAACTAGGAAAAATGAAATCCAATGTGGATGAAATTTGCTTAGTACATACAGCTTAGCTGCGCCGCGGATTAAAAAACCCCTTCTAAATAAAAAAAATTGTGGAATAGCCTACATAATAAATAAAAATAAAAATAATAATAAATAATCATAAGGTCGCCGGTTCGATCCTGAGAAAAGTCCGTAGCTTTTTGATGTTTTGAAACTGGACCCAGCTGTTCCTGATCATTGGGCTTTAAATAAATGATACTGACTAATGAAACCGCTGATCTTAGTCGGTAACAAAGCTACACAGGTCATCACACACCATTCTACACTCATCCTTCACTCATATTTGGGTTAAAATACGCACCTAGGTGGCGTCCGCATCTCAATGATTGATAATTGATAATTGATAATATTTACACACATATTGCATTTTTAGTAATGATTCACACAAAGAAGGGTTTCAAAGGTACAGCACGTACTTTGTAAGGGACACACTCGGAACGGCAGCGGTATGCAGCGTATGACTTTATTACAAGAATGCTTAAGACGAGGCTTTCTGCGACTTCATTTCCATCCAGCCAGCATGCGAGAAACTCGCCATCTTCGCAGATTACTTGGTGGAGACATATATCGACAAGGATGATGCGTTTTACCCACCACAGATCTGGGCAGCTGCTTTTGCTGAGCTTTGTAGGACGACCAACTCGTGCGAGAGTTTCCACTAACGTTTCAACATGGGTTGTGCGTCGTCTCATCCAAACATTTTTGTTTTCATGAAATATTTATAAAGTGCCAAAACCGAAACGTACATACGACTGAACAGTGCGTTGCGCAGAGAAGAAGCAAAGCAAAGGGAGGTCGCCCTAGTACGGCAAAAGTTTATCGAATTGAAACTAAAACAACTGAGGGACTCGCACATTAATTTGTTAACTTTTGTCAAGTGTGTAGGCCACAAGGTCAGGAAATAAATGTGGTAGTTTGATTTGAATGTGTTTCTCATCTTCCCCTATTAAATCATCCTTAAAGTTCTAGGAAGGCCAAATGCTCGAAATCACCATAGGATTATGGAACCCATTATTGCCGCTTCAGTGCAATGCTCGATTTCACAGCGTTTTGGGTTTTCGTGCTCGAAATCAGTGCGCCCTCATGGAAATACTGGGTGCCTTTTGATAGTGTGAGCTATAACTCCAAAGATAGATGCAGCAGTCATAAGCTAGGGCATCACCCCCCCCCCCCCCCCCGACATAGCATCTTGGATTAAGGCTCTACTGAACAGCAGGGAGATGACAGCAGATATAGGCGGCTATTAAGCAGCAATCGCAGCACGCCAAGGTTGCCCCTAAGGAGGAGTCATCTCGCCCTTGTTGCGGGCTTTAGAGGTGAATGACCTTTTGAGAGAGGCAGATCGGAGAGACATGGACCTCCAAGCCTTTGCAGACGACCTAGTGTTAACACTCAGAGGAAAACACGCAGCCACTGTGGAGAACCTCATCCATTCAATGTGTCTTTACACTAGTACGGCGCCGTATGACACTCCTGACTGAGTATTTATTATTTTCTGTTCAGTTGATTTGTGATGTAACACGACGGCAAAAGATGGTTTTAGCCATGTAGCTGGGGTTGTTATTATGGAGGTGATGAAAAAGAAGAAGGAAAATAATAGGCGATTTTGGGTTCACCCGATAATTAATAATCGGCACGAGTTTGGGGCATTCAGGATGTTATTTGATTCCTTACGCAACGATGAAGAAAGATTATTTTCTTATTTTCGTATGTCTATTACGACATACGAACCCAACTTACCAACCCTCTGAGTAAATCTCATTAACCACACCTCAGTGAATACTCCACTTAAAAGATCAAATCAAATTAATAGGCTAATTTAAAATATAATAAATTTGTCATTTGAAAATATTGTATTCTAGAAGTCTCAAAAAAATTGTTTCATCTATCTTAATAAATATATAAAAGGCAAAGCCCTCACTGACACACTCACTCACTCACTCATCACTAATTTTCCCACTTCCCATTTACCTAGGAGGCTGAAATTTGGGACACTTATTCTTTAGGTATTAAATAGGAAAACTAAGCTATTTTTATTCTGATCGGACTCTCGGGCTCCGCCCCAGTGGCTCTGGAGTTTCCCATGTTAACCTTATGAGTACTCATATTTAAATGGAATTAATGAATATTAACAGCTGTTTCAATTAAACAAGTTGGTTCAGTTCTATGATGTGCAATAGCATTTAAGTTACAAGGATTACCAACAGGGTGCAGCACTATTTTTTTTTATTTATGACTACAGCTAATTTGCAACCAAAAGGTGAGTGAGCGTAGCGAACAAACTTCAACCTGGAGGCGAGTTAGCGTAGCAAACGAGCTAACCTGAAGGCAAGTGAGCGCAGCGAACGAGCTCCAACCTAAAGGTGAGTGAGCGTAGCGAACGAACTTCAACCAGGACTTGATTGAGCCATGCGAACGAGCTCACTTATGAAGTAAAACGGGGCAAAGCCCGTGGGTACAGCTAGTTACGTATAAACTAGTAATTTAATACTAAATATTCTCCTCTAGTTATTAAGGAAATTTTTTTTATACTTTAAGTTGGCCGATTTGCAATCAATCAATCAATCAATCATTGAGATGGGGACGCCACCTAGGTGCGTATTTTAACCCAAATGTGAGTGAAGGATGAGTGTAGAATGGTGTGTGATGACCTGTGTAGCTTTGTTACTGACTAAGATCAGCGGTTTCATTAGTCAGGATCATTTATTTAAAGCCCATATGATCATGGGAGGAACTTGGGATGTGGGGGTTTTGTGATCACTTAAATACGGGGTGTCCCACGAAGGGGTTTAAACGTTTGATTTTATATTACGTGCCCATTCATGCATTGAACTTTTTTAAACTTTACACAGTTTAAGTAGTAGGATATAAAAATATTCTGGAAAAATTTCAACTCCCTAACCTTAGTAGAAACAAAATGGCGGCATATTGAAAAACGATGCTTTAAAAAGATTAAAGAAGGTGTTTTTGGTATTATCAAATATTTTTATTGTTACTTTCCAGGGCAATATGACTTAAATAAAAAAAAAAACTAGAACATAGCCTTAATGGAAAACCCTAATGTCCAAAATTATTAAAACTGTAACCCATCCACATCAACACACTGATAACAGCGCGTACCTAACAAATTATTCTTAAGCTCTCACAAAGAAACTCCGCGGTATCCGGAGATGTTCCTCTTCTATTGATCGTTTTAGTTCCTCATCATTATTAAAGCTATGGGTATAAACTTGTTCCTTCAAGAAATCCCATAAAAAGATGTCGCAAACAGTTAAATCAGGTAATCGGGGTGGCCAATCTAAAAAATCATTTCCACGACCAATCCAACGGCCATGGAGGTTGCCATTTAGTAATTGCTTGACAGGATTTTCGAAATGAGGTGGTGCACCATCTTGTTGAAAGATTGCTTGATTCATCTCTGATACCGTCAAATGGGGCAAGACCTGTTCATTTAAAACTCATTTTACAATCAAACAGCTGTTCTTCAACAATGAGCGTTAGAACCGCAACGTAGTAAACAAATCAGATAATTAATCATGAAAGTAGTTTTTTAGGAAGCAAATTGGTAAATTTTTCAAAATGCCGCCATTTTGTTTCTACTAAGGTTAGGGAGTTGAAATTTTTCCAGAATATTTTTAGAACCTACTTTGTAAACTGTGTAAAGTTTAAAAAGTTCGGTGCATGAATGGGCACGTAATATAAAATCAAACGTTTAAACCCCTTCGTGGGACACCCTATATATTATTTTCTGATACAACAATATACAGGGTGAGTTTTAATTGTCCCCCCCCCCAACTTTTTTCTACATTTTTTCAAATATCAATCCCAGACCACTTCCAAACATTGTTGGGTAGGAAGTACTTAATTTTGACCAGGTGGTCATTTCCGGCCGCCATCTTGGATCCGCCATATTGGATGCAAAATATTTTTTTCAAATGTAAAGATGGGGTTGTGACCCATTATTTCGAACTACATTTCTACCCTGATTACAATGCCGCAAACCGTTTTTAAAAATCTTGATTCATTCCAAAGTTATGAGGGTTTTTTAAAACTTTATTTTTAGCCCATTTTAACATTGCGCATTTACAAACTAAGACCATTATCTCAAATTAGTGCTAAATAAAGATAAGTATACACTACCAGTCATTGTTAACCTATTTTCACTTGGTTATGACAGATGTACTTTATTCGGCCACCATCTTGGATCCGCCATTTTGAAATGTGATAAATTATTTTAAATATGAAGGGAGTGTTGTGACCCATCATTTCAGATTACATTTTTAAGCTGAATTCAATTCCATGATCCGTTTTTTCATTTTTATATTTTGATTTTGAAATATTGACATTTTTAACAAAACAATTGCAATATATCATAACAAATAAAACTTGATAACAAAAAATGGATTGCGGCATTGAATTTAGCTTAATAAAGTAGTTCAAAATAATGGGTCACAACACACCCTTCATATTTAAAATAATTTATCACATTTCAAAATTGCGGATCCAAGATGGCGGCAAAAAAAATACATCTGTCATAACCAAGTGAAAATAGGTCGACAATGACTGGTAGTGTATACTTGTCTTTATCTAGCACTATTTTGAGATTATGGTCTTAGTTTGTAAATGCACAATGTTAAAATGGGCTAAAAATAAAGTTTTAAAAAACCCTCATAACTTTGAAATGAATCAAGATTTTTAAAAACGGTTTGCGGCATTGTAATCAGGGTAGAAATGTAGTTCGAAATAATGGGTCACGACCTCACCTTAACATTTGAAAAAAATATTTTTCATCCAATATGGCGGATCCAAGATGGCGGCCGGAAATGACCACCTGGTCAAAATTAAGTACTTACTACCCAACAATGTTTGGAAGTGGTCTGGGATTGATATTTGAAAAAATGTAGAAAAAAGTTGGGGGGGGGACAATAAAAACTCACCCTGTATAATCCTACTTAATATTATAAATGAGAAAGTTTGGATGTATGGATGTATGTTTGTGACAAGTGAACGCGAAAAATACTGGTCGGATTGTGCTGAAATTTGGCATGATGATAGCTCACATTCCCGATTAACATATAGGCATATTCTTATTTCAAAAATCCTTTCGGGCTCCGCCCCAGTGGCTCTGGAGTTTCCCATGTTAACCTTATGAGAAATGGAATTATTGAATCTTAACAGCTGTTTCAATTAAACAAGTTGGTTCTGTTCTATGATGTTCAATAGTATTAAAGTTACAAGGATTACCAACAGGGTGCAGCACTATTATTTATTTTACATTTATGACAACAGCTAATTTGCAACCAAAAGGTGAGTGAGCGTAGCGAACGAACTTCAACCTGGAGGCGAGTTAGCGTAGCGAACGAGCTAACCTGAAGGCAAGTGAGCGCAGCGAACGAGCTCTAACCTAAAGGTGAGTGAGCGTAGCGAACGAGCTCCAACCTAAAGGTGAGTGAGCGTAGTGACCAAACTTCAACCAGGACGTGATTGAGCCATGCGAACGAGATAATCTTGAAAATTAAGAAGTTAAACGGGGCAAAGCCCGCGGGTTACAGCTAGTTTCTTATATAGGCCTAACTGTTGCACCCTCTTGGTCAAGTAGTTTGCCTAAATTGAGACAGCGTAGGGGTTGGGACGTGCGGCGCGCGCCGCACCGTGTGAAAGCTCTAGCTAGATGGCTATGCTGATCGTTTTGCCGTGCAGCACAGGGGGTGGGGGCACATTGAGTAGTTGTAATCAGTGTAAATAAAACTTTGATTTTTTTTCTTTCTAACGGTGAAAATTTATTTTTTCCCAATTTATACTTTTCGATATACAAAGACCCGAAACTGGGTCCATATTGAATAGCCCTGAACAAGTACAGTAAGTGATGTTAGTTGTTTCGTACTAGGTTAGTTTCGAAGCCTGCGTTTTACATTTCACTTTGAGGTGCTGTACACGTTTGTATGTTTAACGTTTGTCGTTTGGAGATTGAAGGAGTTAACGTTATATTCAACATCTACATTGGGACAGCAAAAGGATGTAAAAAATACTATGTTTATAATAACCCTGCAAAAAAGTATAAAATAAATACAGGGTGACACAAAGGAACCGGACGTTTTTTAAACAGCTGTTCCATTGTGGTTGCACGTGATAGGAAGATTGAAGTTATGTCATTACCTTCAGTAAGGCTTGCCATTTTTGTTGAAGTGGCTCAGTGGACCATAGACCATCGCGTTTTCGCATACGACACTTTGGTCCAAAATGGTGAATCCGTCGTCAAATCCAGCGGGAATTTAGTCGACATTTTAATATTGAACGCCATGGAACGGTTCCAAGTTGAAATACGCTATTAAGATGGGTTTCAGGGTTCCGAACAACTGGGAATATAACAAGAAAGAAACCACCAGGCCTTGTCAGAACTTCGAGAACACCCGAAAACATTGCCAGAAAGAGAGCAGTATTGAATGAATGTTTCCTAAGGTGATTTCTCGCTTTGGTGACATGCCGTGGCCGCCAAGATCACCCGGCTTGTCCACTAGTGATTATATCCTTTGGGGGTTTCTTAAGGAGCGTGTTCATGCTCACAAACTACTCTAGGGGATTTGAAGTTTGCAATCATAGAAGATATCAAATGGCATTGAACCTCCTGACCCGAGTTTCAGATGATTTTCAGACCAGAATGAACATTTGTAGATAAGTACATGGCCGCCATTTGCATGACGTCATTTTTAAATAATGACGGTTTTATAACAAATGGCAAATGTTTACCTCACTATGTACAGTATTAAATCCAGTTTATTCCTTTTAACTACTGTGTACTACTTATTTAAAAAACGTCCGGTTCCTTTGTGTCACCCTGTATTAACTATTTTTAAAGAAACTACCTATGTTTAGTTGATATTAGTTCGTGATAAATATAAAATGCAGAGGTAAATTTCAGCACTTACTATGAGTAAAAATATGCTTGAGCATAATCAATATTCCAATCACCAAAACGCCTTCAAAACAAGCTTTTAAAACTGTTTCTAGCGTTTGCCGTTTTTTAGAACAAATTAATTTACATCACAATTACAACAATCACTTGTTGGGTTTAATAAAAATTCTGCAAACTTATACATTAATTCATTATATATGTGTCTTATAGTGTATTGAAGTTTGATGAAGTTCAACCTTTAATTTACATTGTGCGAATAAAAAAAAAAATATATATATATATATATATATATAAACAATCTACAAAATATTTGTTTTCACAGGAATACGTACAATAAAACAAAGAAATGTTGATATATTCCGTGTTTTTTTTCTAAATGGTTTGTTAATTAAATTTTTTTTTTTTTTAGAGCTCCAAACTCAAGTGACAATTTTTTTTAACTTTTCCCCATACAGTAGTTTGAAAACTGCCCTGCAACAAAATATTTCTCATTCCCATTTACTCTAATCGGTAGGAAATTGTTATTTTAGAGGCACTTCTAACCCTTCCTCTAATCTTCCTTAGTTTAAAATTTATTTACTTTAAAAATTAATAATATGTGTTTGGCATTAGTTCCATATATTACTTTGTGTTTTATATTGTAATCAAGGAAACACGCCTATTTTACACCCTATCATTTTATGTAAGCTTGACAAAATATACTAAAAAATATAAGTAAATATTTGAGTTTCGCTAGCATAATTCTTTAAAAATATAAATTCTACTCAAATAATGGCTGTCATATCCCCCTATGGCGGCTAACTTTAAAATTCGAATACCGTATTTTATAGTTTTTTTTATGCAGATGTTATTTTAAGACTTATCTATTCGTTGCATTTCCTCTCTAACTCGTTTATGAGCTACAGGATGCATAATGTACACACTTTATAGAAAAAAAATCGAGAGTAAAAATGTTTTTTAAAATCACGTTTACATTTTTATACGACCATAAAATATAGGTCGTTCCGTAGTTATACATCGATGGACGTTCCTTAATTCATCTTGGCAGCTTTTTCTTTACTATAAATTTTGAACTGCTTAAACTATGCTTGAATTAGTAATAGACAGTTTTAATATACTACTCGATTCCCGTACGTAGGACGGGCCAACAGCTCGTTTATTATAAAAGTGGAATTAATATTTGTAATTGATAAAAATGGGTTTAGTTGTCCATTTAATGTTTTCTCTAAATAGTTTGTGAGATTCCAATGGTGGCACAGTCAAGTAGTTCACCCTGTATGTCACTGTTGAGGCTCAAAGACATTAATTAATTAATTAATGTTTAATTAAGCAATGACAACTGTTATTACAGCTTTGTTTAATACATTCTCTACAGTTTCGGGCAAAATCCAGAGCCCACTATCACTTCATCTACCGTACTCTACTCGTCGAAAACTATAATGACAAGAGAAGATTGGATTTCGACGCTACGTACCCAATATAGCCCGTGATCATTTGTGGTGTCATAACCGTAACAATTTTTGGTCGTTTTAATTCCGTATGTACCAGGGCCATTGGCGTACATTGGTAGTTCTGTTTGATGAATCCTAGATTTGAGATTACGTAGCTAATACGGAAATTGCATCACCAATCTGATGTAAAAGAACGCCCAAAATGACACATTACCGTTCAATGTGCATTCTCGAAATTTCTAACATTTCTAATAAACTGCTTGGGTAGGCTTGAATTTCGTAATGTGGTATTGAGCTACAAAGATTTACTGAGTAGAGATTTTCTCGTGAATTCACGAGCCTTTCTGCTTTTTTGCTATACTGTATAAAGTAATAGCCCTACCTAGCGCTATATTTAGAATACTATAAACTTCTCGGCTTGAATACAATTCGATAAAAATGGAATTGTTGACAATAGGTTTCTCAAAGATTTAGAAACATTTTAGATCACGAAAAAGTATTTTCTTTTTAAATTTATTCCGTTGGATCACCGTGTATTTATTTCTTGGTGGGGATTATTTATTTGTGTATGTTACACTTGGAGGATCCACAAGTTTACACTCTCCTTGATTCGCAAATCACAAAACTGTGGAGCTTGTCCAAATATCTTGTGTTTAATGTAGTAGCAAATTACTCTTAATTCGATCCCCAAAATAGCACTTGCACTTAACAGTTCGTAACAGTTTACAGTTTGTACAAGATGAGTAGGCCTAATACAGTTTAGTAAACGTATACATGTATACTTAATGGCAATACAAGCAAAATTAGTTTCACAAGCTTTGACATCCTTCCATTTTCAGGCATTAACTTTTCACCGGCTATGTGAATTTAGTATGGTTCAATGTCTACGACAAAAACAAGAAACGTTACATTTATTTGAGTGCGAAAAGCAAACAATCTTTTTCGTGGTAAATTATAATTTTAACAACGCCTTTTGCATGGTGCATATGCGTAGCCTACGGGAGTTTTCATTTACACAGTAAATGAAGGAGTTTTTTTTTTCATCGTGATGAAATGTATCGTTCAATACTTGTCACGAAAGTCCCATTTCGGGGCGAGATAGTGTTTTATACGCGAGTGGAAGACGACTTACGTGAAATATACTATGGCAGCGGCATTTAAAATGGTCGAGCCGTTTGTTGTTTAAGAGTTTAGCAGGGAACCGGAGTTTTGCCAACGGGTGCCAGGTAGATGGGGGGATGCCTTCGGCCACCTCTTGGTGCGGAGATTTGCCAACGGTGGTGGTGGAAGAAAGAGTGTGACGGAGGGAGGGAGAGCGATTGTCAGGGTTGTCTATGCTTGGCAGTTATGCGCTTGTCGCAGTGGGTTAGGTTAGGTTAGGTTAAAAATTAAATACATTTCCTTTCACAGTCAGAGGTGCATAACTCCATTACTTTGAATACAGTCAGCATCCTGCCTGGTTTGTCCACCCCTAGCGGAAGCCACTCTCACGGTCACGTGTAATCGCTCTCGCTCAACCCACAACCGTTGGCAAAACTCCGCAGTATGTGGAATTCATGGATGGGGACCCTTACTACCTGATACCCGTTGGCAAAACTCCTACACTCGTTTAGCATGCATTTTGTAAACTGAAAACAGTTTTAACACGAAACCGTTTCAATTTGCTCTTTCTAGAATACAACGTGATTTTTGTTAAGGGTTTCAGGGATTCTATAATATATAGCATACGTGTATGTAATAGATGGTGTATAATGTATATAGCATTCCTGATGTTTCCGCATGCAAAATGTGTTTGCAATTTTATGCAGCATTAACATATTTTTTTATGAATTTGTTTTTAAATTCGTTAATTTCACTTGTGCCACCTACCATAATTTTAAAAACTCACCTTAGTGTTTTTCGGTTAAGTCACTATGCATGTTAATTTGTTGGTTTCAAAATAATCGTTATCTATACTTCCATATTAACAGTTAATGATACAATAGTCCACGAGAAGAACATGAGATCTTTTGAAGGCCGCGTAGAGCGGTAAATAAATGTCTCAAATCGTTTCTTAGAACGCATCAACCTGAAAGAAAGCCGCGTCAAATACCACCGCGATTGATACAATAGTTACTGAGAAATCGTGTTTACAACATCTCGCATCTCTTATAAAGTGAGTCCCGCACTGCTATCATTTCTAGGATATATTTAAAGGTTATACCGCTTGCTACCGCATCCCCATTAATAAATTACTACCGTTTAATGAATTAGTACCCAAATAGAACTCATATTCGTATTCAAGCGCTTTCTAATTTCCAGGGCACAACATTTGACAAATTTTTTAATCCCAGAAGTTTTAAATATGCTACTACCAAAATAACGATCACTCCGAGACGATATAATTTGTAGCACGTTCAAATTAGAACGCTAATCGTAGTACCAATTACACGTATCAAGCCGTATTTCAACTCCTGTTTTCCTTGATTCCCTCTTTGATAGTCACAAGGAAAACTTGTTCAATCGTTGCTTACCGAAACCTGTTTCGCATATTTGGAACTCGTTTTCCTCATCCAGGCTTACAACATTGATTTTTAATGCACAATTAACAAAAAAGTTGTGGAGGGGTAGCGAAAGTCTCTAAAGCCTGTCTCATGTTAAGTTGAGGCAGACTACCTGACCAGAGGGTAGAGCAGGACAATGGCTAGGCCGGTCCTTCGACGGACCCTCCCGACCCTTGGATTAAATCCCATCAACTACGCTTCACTGAATACTTCACTTAAAAGCGTAAATATATTGATTGATAGAAAATATAATCAATTCGTCATATCTGAAAATAATGTATTCTAGGTTATAAAAAAACAATAATTTTCATGTTTGTCCCATGCAAATCGGCCGACTTGAAGTATTAAAACCAACTGCTAATTTGTCTCTTGTAGTAAAAAATTAACTTTTAAGTTTGTAGTAATAGTGCATCTATCAATATAAATAAAATTAGAGTTGTAAATAAAAATTGAGTTGAGAAATGTCTGTAGATTGGTCAGAATTATATATTTTTTTTGTTGTTTTTACATTTTACACATTAAAGAAGTGAGGTTAATAACCGTGTGGCTTAAATAACGGGTTTGATTAATCGCAAGGGCAATATGAAATTGTAAATTAAATGAAATAACTAGCCACCATCCAGGTCGGGAACCGGAGAATCAGTGTGTATCAAGTTGTACCCTACTCGAGTTTTGATAACGGCGCCAAAAGCCAACAATCGAGGTTCCCACTCATTAACGGCGTTTCGAATGCTGTTGTGTCAAGTAAAAAATCACAACTACACTGGGTGATGTTGCTGCTATCTTGGAAGATCTTCACGATTTCGCTTTAAACGTAACAATCCAATGTGTCACACGTTCGTAGGCACACAGCTAGTTATGTAATAAAAATAAAAAGGTATGAGATAAGCAAGTTACAGTGTTACAGTAAAACTTTCTCTCTGCGTTTCGGAAACTATTTAATCATTAAATAGTTCGTTTTGCAGGCTTGAGACTGCCAGAGGCCGCATTAAAAGTTTTGATCTATCAGACTTTTGTATTTTTTTATATTTTTTTTTGTATTTTTGTATTTTTTTGTATTTTTTGTTTTTTTTGTATTTTTTTTACTTTTGTATTTTTTAAATCTATTTACACATATTTACAGATTTATGTACATGAGAGTCTACTTGGTGTTACTCAGCAGGAAGTTCTTCGGCCAGGATGTCATCTTCTTCAAGTTCGCTATTGCTGTCTGTGTCCGAATCACTTGAGTTGCCGATGTTCACAACAATGCGGTTTTCATCCGTAATCTCGTCCACAACATTGTCAAGTTCCCACAATGAATCCTCTACTTTCTTAATGTGCTCCACAAAGCTCCTCCATGTTTCGGGCAATAAATTTGATATGTTATTGTTTAACATTTCTTCGACGTCTTGTAACTTATACGAAACATTGTGCAACGCTACGTTGTTCTTAACATTTGCCCATGCCAATTCAATTGGATTTAAATCACAGTGGTAAGGAGGCAACCTTAAAACTGTGTGTCCAGCTTCCGCGGCCATCTCGTCAACTACATATTTTTTTGATGCTGATCGAAATGGTTCTGCCAGCTGTAAAAGTTCAGCTTTTACTAACGTGGTCGTCCATTCCACTTCTTTAGTCGTCAAATACTGTTGGATGTCGTCTTTTCTCCAGCTCATATTTGGAAATTTCTCTAGTGTTCTTGAATGGTAGGAGGCATTGTCCATTACAATGACGCTGCTAGGTGGTAAGTTTGGAAGGACCTTGTTCTCGAACCAATTTTCGAAACAAGCAGAATTCATTTCTTCGTGATAGTCTACCCCTCCAAGCCGCCTTTTGTTTTTCTTCCCTTGGAAAATCAGCCTCACGTCGTTTTGCACTAGCTCTTCACTTGCTTCCTTCAGGAACCCATTTTCATTTCCAATGTGAACAACGATCAATCGCCCACCACGTCCTGGGATGTTTTTCAGTCCTGTTGTTTCGCCCTCCAACGCAGCGTGCCGTGCGGATTTGATGTACGATGGTCTCCATGCATGCTTCACAGTGTGTCCCGCGTTCAAAAATGTCTCGTCCAGGTAATAAATAGGTTTATTTTCACGTCTGTATTTTCGTATGTCCCTTAAATACTTCCTCCTCCAAATAATAAGATCGTCCCTTTCAATAAACATTGATCGTCGAGACCGGCGTTCATATACAAATCCAAGATCAGTTATATGACGATGAACTGTTGCTTTGCTCATTGCTGGCAAACTATCATCTTCATTCACCTTCTCTGTTATCGCTGCCAACGTGGGAGGTCTGTTCCGTCTAAACATGTCGTGCACTATGCGTCGGATTCCAATTTTTGTGAAGTCTGATGTTTTTTTCATCCTCGTCTTGGTGCCTTTCGCTCTCGGTCGCTTTTTACCAGGTGTTACAATTTTCCCTTCATCTGCTTCCTTCCGTATACGCTCCACCGTCGCCCTGCTTGTCCCCGTTAAAACGGCTGTCCGCTCTGCTACTTCTCGGAGTGAAGATGTTGACTCGGATAGTAAATTACCAAACACTGTTAATACCATCTTCCTCTCGCCACTACTAAGTACACTCCCTCGCCCATGTATGGTGATGTACTTCTGCGCAAGTATGATCCTTTCGCGTGTCTTCTCAGCTGCCATGGCTAACAATGATGCAGAAACAGTTTGTCGTGGTACTTAAAGCCTATGCACATTGTCATTTGGTAATGACCACTTCCTGCTAACGACTCATTCATTTCAGGCGGAAATCCGAAAATTTGGTTCTGAGAATTAGATTCACGAACGCTATGCGTAGCTTCTTAATAGTTCGGACGTCCGGTTGCAACTATGTTACAACTATGTACCCAACTAAATTACAGCTGTTTCCGCAGGAAGAAGGGTCCTCATGATCATACTAGTTCGATGATCAATAATACTACTTACGTAGTATATACTGAATATAATAATTATATTAATATAATCAATTCGTTTCAGAATATTATAGAGCATTCTTTTATTATTCATAACGCAGAGAAAGTTGAACTGTATGGTCTAACTCATTAACTTTAAATCTCATACCTTTTTGTAATAACTACACAATTTACTTCTTCACAATATTTAGGAGGTTTGAGGAGAAGTTCCCCTAACATCTTTTTTATTTAATGTATGTTGATTAATCGGTACTTTCCTGTTAAAGGGAACATTCATTATTATCGATGATTTTTTCCTCGATGTATCGATATTAACAAATTGAAACATATCAGCTGACAACTACGATAAATATTGTTCATTATCAACAAAAAATAATGAAATGAAACTGTTCTACAAAAAATTACCTAACATAACTAACCAAACTCGCTGTAACATTTAAAAATTCCGTGTTTAACTTGCCTTTTCTGTTATCATACAGAGTTTTCAAATGGTACAGCAAGTTTGGTTGGTTATTATCACCTGTTGAGCTATTATTTTAAAGGTAAGGGTCAAGTGGAGGTGATAGATTTCTTCCCTAAAACCGCCTAAATATTATGAACAAAGTATAATACGCAATATCAATTATTAGTAATTTAAAATTAAATATTTTACTTAGTTATAAGGGGAAAAGTTTGTTTTAATACTTAAAGTCGGCCGATTTGCATGGGACGAAAATGAAAAATTTTGTTTTTTTTACCTAGAACACATTATTTTCAGATATGACGAATTGATTATACTTTCAATTAATCAATATATTTACGTTTTTTAAGTGAAGTATTCAGTGAAGCGTGGTTAATGGGATTTACTCGAAGGGTCGGGAGGGATGCCTAGCCATTGTCCTGTTCCACCCTCTTGGTCAGGTAGTCTGCCTCAACTTAACATGAGACAGGCTTTAGGTCCCTTCTCTGTCCCTACTACCTCTTCTGTCACTCCCTACCCGTGAGTGTGAGCTCTCCCTCGTGGTGAAATATACAATTAATGTGTCATTAGGCATAAAAATAAACGACTTCATCCCTGCATCTCAGTAATGACGACATCAGCCGGTTTCATAAGGAAAAACTGCAATATCTCATTGCGCAGTGTTCCTGTCTGCGGTCGCTCTGGCGCAGGAAATTTGCACATCTCGAGAATGGTTTGCAGATTGGACGGTCGTGTTTGTAGATTATAGTAGCTACATAATTGTTTAATTTGTAAAGTGCAACAAAATACAAAAAAACATTTTTAGAATCAACTTGTGGAACTTCAGTGATTTATTAAATGTCGTGTTAACCATTGTCCAAAAAAGTAAACTGGACTTTAAAATCTTTGTTTCTAATGACTGTACAGGAAATCGTTTTGATTTTGTACATACACGTAGTAGAAACACCAATTTTATAACCATGCAGCTCGCCACTTAAAATTTTGAAAGCTTCTTTTCTTTATCCTTTGGGAGACGAAAATAAAACCATAACAGATTACGTACCTCGACGTCCACAATTCCTCAGTCGAACTTCTATTGACTATTTTGACTACTAAGTAGTCATTTTCGAAACAGAACGTTAAAATATTTAATACTAGCTGTTGTACCCGTGCTTTGCAACGGGAAGAGGACACAAAATAGAAACATTTTAATCTTTACATCTGTTGCATATAATAATTACACATCCGCCAAAGCATTTAGGAACAAAATTAAACTTTTATGGCCTTAATAGAAAGGTTTAAGTTATGATTTTTAAATCTCGTAAGTAGTGGATACCACCATTATGGTTTTGATTAATTTTAAATCTTGTGTAGGCTGATATGAGAAAAACTGACCAAATAATAACAAATCCTTAAATCTTCGGTTTCTTCACTCACAATAAATCATCAGCCAAACTAAGTCAGCTGTTATAAAACTTTAGAAATATTCTTGTGCCTTATCAATACAGTCTTTTGAAATATTAAAGAAACTATATCTATACTATAAAAAATGTTAAACAAATAATTTAGCACTAAAGACAGCAGACAAAACTAATATGATTATCAAAGCGACTAAAAATGTAATCGCAAATACAGTATATGTTTCATTGCATCTCTGATTCTACTCTACAAAAATATCAACAAACAACTTACAAACCAGTTCTTTTAATCAGTTTCCATCATCCATTGCCTTTAAATTTTCACACTTACCATTAAGTAAACGTAGTAACAGATATTTTATTGATTTTATAAACAAAAGAACACTGTGTACTGCTTAGTTTTATGATATTTTCCTTGGTTTAATTTAATCAGTGGTGTGGCAAATAACACAAATAATAAATTTATCAAATAAAGAAAATGTGAACTGAAAGCTATGTTAAGATAAATAAGAGTATTTTGTATTACCATTTGATAATTTAATATAGTTACACATGTACAACAGATTTTAGAACACAAAATCAATGACGTACAATTTTGTTATTGATGATATTCTTTAGTTTAATTTAAGCATAGTTTTAGCAAAACACAATAACTAAATTTACCTAAATATACATATAAAAAACAATGTGATGTGCAAGTTGTGTTAAGTTAATCTAACACATGTTAAGCAGTTCAAATTTATTTAAAATAGCCTCCAAATTCATACAAAACATCTATAGGGATTGTAATTTTCATACTGTTTCCATGAAAACATATCAATAACATTATTTTCATAACTGAGACGAAAAATCCAAAGCAGAGCCGGAGTTGATACAGCAACGGTTATAGAATTTTTTTTCTATAATCATTGACAGTTTTAGAATAAATAATCCATGATAAAAGGTTAGATTAAAATAAACCTACCTCATAGTTATGGAAAATATTAAACATTTACATTCTTTGTATCAGCTGTCTGAAATTGTGAAATATGCAATTTAGCAGTTCTTCTTGTTTACATTGAATTGAAGCAAATGTAAACAAACATTGTTAGTGTTCTGATCACAGTCATGGAGACCAATCAATATTTACTTTTAAAATCCTCACCTCAGAACTGTAAAAGCCAAAGGGGCAAAGCCTACGGTCAGTATCGAAATGTGAATAGTCCTATAATGGTCCTTGGTATGGTAGCTATATTTTTGTAAAATTTAAGCTTAGTTGGTTCAGTAGTTTTTGCACCTATTAGTATTACACATACAGACACCATTACATTTTTATATAATAGTATAGATTAATAAAATATTATCTCGAACTTAAAATCTATCTCGAACCGGCAAAACCTCATTTTCGGCCCTAGGTACGAAATACCATACTATTCTAGCAGATTTTCCCTACGATACATACGAGCTAGGAAAAAAGAAACATGCTAGCCTATTAATATATTTACTTCAGCTGGTCCATATAATATGGGGTATCTACTTCGTATCCAAAGTCAATGGTATGATACAGTATTTGTTTTCCTCAGTCTGACCGCACTATATACAGTTCTTTGGCAAACAGACAAACAAAAACAAGTAAACACAGTGTCGCAATATCATTCAGAGGAATGCTATTTTGATATCTGGCTTACGCTGTATCTTATACACTTAAACTTTACATGAAACCAAGTATAGACTTTAAAAGTATTTTTTGAATCCCTATGATTACGGATTTCAAAATTGGACGGAAGCCTTGCCACATAAGTCATGGACAAAAATTGAAAATCAATCTCATATTATCTCGTAGAAACGTGTTATTGTTTATAATTGATAACTATTGTTCTTATCCTTAATAGAGATCATATAACAATAGGGGCGTTTTGATATTTTTCCAGCAATTAAGGGACATACATTTAAATGGTAAATTGTTTGTTGATGCTATATTAGTTGTACACCGATAAACAAGTTCTTGTATTTAAACTGAGGTTGTCAATAAGGAATTTTTTCCTATTTTTTGGTAAAAATTCCTTTTAAAAATTTATGTTTGATGACTGTTTCATGTCATACACTTCAAATTTAAAGTTGGTTCAGTTTAAATAATTTATTTCAATTATGCGAAGAATGATCTTGTTTTAATAATAATTTAAATTATTTTTATATAAAGACATGTGATAAATAGAATCAGCTGTTCATTGTAAACACCTTAGAAATTGAGTAACAGCTGGACTACACATTGCTTAATAAGTTATGCATTTTTCAACGTAGAATCCGATTCTGTAATCAAAATTGGTAGTTTACAATTAAAAAAGTCAACTTCCGGTCTGAAAAAGCCACTTCCGGTGTGATTTTAGATTTGAAATTATCACCATTTGGTAGACCGTGCCCAATTTAGCTAGTTCTGTATTATTTTTTGTTTGTAAGAAAAGGTTTCCATCGTTTTGAAAGGGGTGTACGGGTGGTTTTGGACACCCGGTATATTAGTACGGTGCAATTAGACCTAAACCGGGACATCCAAAAAAAAAGTTTCAAACCAGTGCCAAATTGTTGAGTACACTTCCCTCAATATGTAAAAAAAGTTACACTGATTTGAGTGTCGGGTTTGGGGGGGAGGGGGTGAAAATGGGGTGGAAATATGACTTTTTTTACTTTTTCGCAAATACCTCAAAAACGGTGCGTTTTTCTTAAAACATAATCAATTACAAAAATAATCTACATTAAATTTCGAACAAAATGATACTATACAATACCTATCTAATATGAACGGTTCAGGTAATATTGAGGGGTAAATGTGATTTTTTTCTTAAAATTCTAAAAAAGTTGTTTTTTAAATGGAGGAAACCCATGGACACCCATAAAAAAAGTTTCTAATGAGTGCCAAATTGTCCAATAAACCTCCCTTAATATCTATAAAAAAGTTACACGGATTTGAGTGTCGGATTTGGGAAGGAGGGTTAAAATAAAAGGGGGGAATGGGATTTTTTTTGCTATTTTACAAATATCTCAAAAACGGTGCGTTTTTCTTAAAATATAATGAATTACAAAATTAATCTACATTAAATCTCGAACAAAATGATACCATACAATACCTAATTACTATGAACGGTTCAGGTAATATTGAGGGGTAAATGTGATTTTTCTTAAAATTCAAAAAAAAAGTTTCTTACAAGTACCAAATTGTTCAATAAACCTCCCTTAATATGTGTAAAAAAGTTACACTGATTTGCGTGCCCGGTCTTGGGTAGGAGGGTGTGAAAACGGGGTTGGTAATTTTATTCATAAGTAATTTTGTAAATTTTGTTAAGTAACACTTTTTATTTTCCATTTTAACACAAATATAACTACAATATAACTAAATATGACTTACCTACCTAAAATAGACAAATCTACCTAGATACGGGAACACGGTGAACTTTCTACAGTTTGAATTCTCAAGAAGATCGAATAAAAAACAACTGAAGTTACAACGATTTTTAGTTGTAAATTTATTGTGATCATGGCTACGCTATTCAGGGTTGCCTCATTTTACAAATAAAAATCGAGATATTTATTTATTTTTTATTATTTTAAAAGCTAAATAAAGTGTTACAGACATTTTTTCATAAAATTAGCCATTTCTAGCAATTTCAATTTTAAAAAATTAAATGGCCGCCATTTTAAAATTTTTATTGGATTAAGATAATTTTTTTCTAACGTGGGTCTATTTTATCTCAACATACATACCAAGTTTGTTAATGATCAGTTAAAAAAATTCAGAGTTGGAATAATGTTTTTGTGAAAAAAAAACAAAATGGCAAATATCTGGTTAACGAAGCGATTTTGGAAAAAATATTCTTGGTTTTCTTTTTATTTTCACCCATAGAACCATTTCCTGGGGTTTGGCTGTTTACTTACAGGACTCCCTGTATACAGGATGTCTCACCTAAAGTGAACCAATAGCTAACTTTTTTATCATGAGTTATACAGTTGACTTCTTATGGGACCCCCCTTTTTTTAGATGATTTGGAATGGTTCCCAATTTTAAAAATATGTTCGCCATTTTCCAATATGGCCGACAACTTTGTTGTTTCTTAAGGAACACCCTGTAGTTTATGATTGTTTTAGAATATAAATCCAATTTAAAAACATTTTTTATTTTGACATTTTCTCTTAAAAGCTACTCGTTTAGGAGTTACAGCATGTTACACTTATGGAAAAAAGGCTTGTTGTGTACATTCCGCATCCTGTAGCTCATAAACGAGTAAGTTAATAGAGAAAACGCAAAGAACAAAAACTTTTTTATGGGTATCCATGGTTTTCCTGCATTTAAAAAACAATTTTTTAGAATTAAAAAGAAAAATCACATTTACCCCTCAATATCTCCTTACACGTTCATGGTAGATAGGTATTGTATGGCATCATCTTGTTTGAAATTTAATATAGATTATTTTTGTAATTTATTATATTTTAAGAAAAACACACCGTTTTCAAGATATTTGTAAAATAGCAAAAAAAGTCCCATTCCCCCCCCCCCTTTTCTTTTAACCCTCCTTTCCAAATCAGACACTCAAATCCGTGTAACTTTTTTATACATATTAAGGGAGGTTTATTGAACAATTTGGCACTCATTAGAAACTTTTTTTATGGGTGTCCATGGGTTTCCTCCATTTAAAAAACAACTTTTTTAGAATTTTAAGAAAAAAATCACATTTACCCCTCAATATTACCTGAACCGTTCATAGTAGATAGGTATTGTATGGTATCATTTTGTTCGAAATTTAATGTAGATTATTTTTGTAATTTGTTATATTTAGAGAAAAACGCACCGTTTTTGAGGTATTTGCAAAAAAGTAAAAAAGTACCATCCACCCCCTCCCCTTTACTTTTAACCCTCCTTCCCAAATCCGACACTCAAATCCGTGTAACTTTTTTATACATATTAAGGAAAGTTTATTGAACAATTTGGCACTTATTAGAAACTTTTTTTATGGGTATCCATGGGTTTCCTCCATTTAAAAAACAACTTTTTTAGAATTTTAAGAAAAAAATCACATTTACCCCTCAATATTACCTGAACTGTTCATAGTAGATAGGTATTGTATGGTATAATTTTGTTCGAAATTTAACGTAGATTATTTTTGTAATCGGTTATATTTTAAGAAAAACGCACTGTTTTGAGGTATTTGCGAAAAAGTAAAAAAAGTCATATTTTCATCCCATTTTCACCCCCTCCCCCCCCCCAAACCCGACACTCAAATCAGTGTAACTTTTTTTTACATATTGAGGGAAGTGTATTCAACAATTTGGCACTGGTTTGAAACTTTTTTTTTTGGATGTCCCGGTTTGCTCTTTTTTTAAGCTAATTGCACTGTACTATATATGATGATGATGATGATTAGTCTAAGTTTGCCCAGATGTTACAGCAGGTGGATAAAATATTTGTCATCTGATGCTAGGCTGAACAACAATTTTATTATTTATTATATACTAGCTGTAACCCGCGGGCTTTGCCCCGTTTAACTTCTTAATTTTCAAGATTATCTCGTTCGCATGGCTCAATCACGTCCTGGTTGAAGTTTGTTCGCTACGCTCACTCACCTTTAGGTTGGAGCTCGTTCGCTACGCTCACTCACCTTTAGGTTGGAGCTCGTTCGCTACGCTCACTCACCTTTAGGTTGGAGCTCGTTCGCTACGCTCACTCACCTTTAGGTTGGAGCTCGTTCGCTGCGCTCACTTGCCTTCAGGATAGCTCGTTCGCTACGCTAACTCGCCTCCAGGTTGAAGTTCGTTCACTACGCTCACTCACCTTTTGGTTGCAAATTAGCTGTTGTCATAAATGTAAAAGAAATAATAGTGCTGCACCCTGTTGGTAATTTTTGTGACTTTAATGCTATTGAACATCACAGAACAGAACCAACTTGTTTAATTGAAACAGCTGTTAAGATTCAATAATTTCATTTCTCATAAGGTTAACATGGGAAACTCCAGAGCCACTGGGGCGGAGCCCGAAAGGATTTTTGAAATAAGAATATGCCTATATGTTAATCGGGAATGTGAGCTATCATCATGCCAAATTTCAGCCCAATCCGACCAGTATTTTTCGCGTTCACTTGTCACAAACATACATCCATACATCCATCCATCCAAACTTTCTCATTTATAATATTAGTAGGATGACCAGTTAAAATTCTCAACAATTGTCGTGATTATAAAATGTCCATGTGAAATGGGGAATAAATTAATTTATTCATTCAACTTATTCATTTTTGTAAATAGGCAATGCATTAGCTGAAAGTTACAAATTGATTGCAGAATAAACTATAACCATGTTATTGCACACATTAGTTTGCACATTGATTTATTTCATTGCTTTTGACATGAAAGGTAACACACGAAGTTCTCAGTGAGATATTATATTGATTTTCCCGTCAAGCTTTTCTTGGAAATTCAGGAGGAAAACCCACCATAAATGATTTCATTGTTTGAAACTCACCGTGAAATCATTATTAGCTTAGCATCAAATCAAATCTCATGATTTTTAATTGAGTTTGTTTCGTGCGTTTAGTTTTTAAAATTTCCATATGCATAAAGTATGTAGGCCTAAGGTCTATGTAGGTTTAATTAGTGTTGTAGCCTAAGTTGTCAACTGTGTTATAGATTATTTGATTATCAAAATGAGTGCGTTAGTTGTTACGTAAAAAGTAATCTTGTGTTTTATATATATTTTATCATTCTATACGATATATACTAATCATATTTGTGATACGTGAGAATTTGCTAGTGATAATTTTTACGTCGATTATTTCAGAGATTTTATTACAGACATTACATTAAGCCGTGTTTTAAAACGTTCACTATATAATTATAGTCAAATAAAAATAGTAAAAAGTCATTTTGCAGTATTTTGTGAAAAATTGTATTTAACTGTCTACTGTAGAGAACATAGCCATTATTAAGAAACAATTTTAAGGAAAAATGTAAATCAATTGACTTTTAGATTAGTGAGTATAACGTTGTATACGTAGTTAATTGTTGACAATGCTATTTTTCGGGTTTCCTAAAATTCTCAACTGATTCGAACAACTTGAAAATTTTGTTATAGGTCAAAATGTTACGTATAAAAAGTGTAATCGTTATGGAGAAAAAAAACTTTAATTACAATTCGTGTGTTATTGTTATGGAAAATGAATACAATTTTGTAGTTTGTTTATTCATGTATGTATTTTGATCGCATTTATCAAACCTTATTCCATACTAAGCTATTAACATTTCAATAAGAAACGCACTTTATTGTCTTATCGGTATCAACGAAACTCATTAAACTTGATATTCATGAAATACTGAATAAATCCGACAATTGTCACATTGTCTAGCCGAGTGGTTACAGTATGGCTCTCGCCTTCAAATATGGAGGTTGCTGGTTCGGTTCCAAACGAGATCGTTACAAACCCAGATGTCATTAATTTGTCGTTGGGATACCATCTAATCATGCTTTCTAACAATAGATCGACGTTGGACGTTAGATGGTAACAAGACCATAGTTTAGACCATTTACTTATGAAAAAACTGCTTAGTAAATGCCACACTGGCTTGGATATACAAAATAAACTGTAAGGAAATGGTTTTGTAAAAATTCAACCAGGGAAATTGTATTTTGCTTAAGTCTCCAGGTTTGCTGCGGTGGAGGTATTTTAATATACGAGACGTCCATTTTATTTCAGTCTTTTGCAAACGATAAAAAATAAGTGAATCTGTTGTTCAAAGGTTTATTGCGGACATTTTCCATCACGAATGTAAAAAACAATACACAACGTTTCGGGATCTGGAATCTGATCCCGTCCTCAGGTGAAAAAAACTTAGCTAACACATTACAACTAACAATTACACAAACGCCCAACCTAAGTTGGAATACACTACAGAGGCAGAAGGTCCAACTTAGGTTGGGCGTTTGTGTATTGTTAGTTGTAATGTGTTAGTAAAATTTTTTTTCACCTGAGGACGGGATCAGATTCCAGATCCCGAAACGTTGTGTATTGTTTTTTACATTCGTGATGGAAAATGTCCTCAATAAACCTTTGAACAACATTAACTCACCATCACCAACAATGAACTTCAAACAAAGAAGTGAATCTATTGTTGAAACCATGCGTATGGAGCAATTTATCAAAAGTGTTGCCATAATTTAACTTAGTACCTGGTTATATAAAACAACTTTCTAATTTAACAAAAAACAAGAAAATTAAGTGATAAAAAACAAGATATGGAGAGTCACAACTCCAACTCATAATTAATTTGTCACGAACAGATAAAACTACACTGTAACTCCCAAATCTGACAGATTTCGCCGAGGCTATAGTCTGTAAGACGTAAGATGTCCCGACCTCGAACGCCAATGCTCAGCTCAGCTGAAGGTATTAATTTTCTTAATTATTCACGCACAGATGATGCATTTCATGCTAAGCTAAAATAGTGACTTGCTATAGTGCTATAGTGCTATAGTACATAAGTGTAGTGCAGACGGTGTGCCAGCAAGCAGACGACGACGATATCGATGTAGCCAAAAATAAGAATCGGAAGAACATTTATTTGACTGATTTAGTAAGTAGTTGAATTGTGTTGAAATGTGGGGTTAGGGAAATTATGAGCACAAAATTTATTTTTTATTTTTTTATTATTATTAAAATATCTTCATATAAAGCTGAACATTGGATAATTAAACACTTAAAACATTTAAATCTATATATATAATACGCTAAGCCGATTTTTGTAAACAGAACTCCTCCCTCATTTTTGTAGCGATTTTGATGATTAAAGTGTCAAACAAATGGCCCTGATCTGTAGTTTTGCAAAGTGTTTTTGTTTTTAGTTTTTTGATATCTTTATTAGTTTGGGCAGGATCTTCCATCAAAGTTGGGTTTCCTCCCATAAGATTAACATGGGGGAATCTAAATATTTAATTGGGAACTTTGTCCCCACTAATTTGAGAGAACGGCTGGGCGTAGAAACTTGGTAGAGGTGTCCAAAGAAAGGTCTTGGTCTGTAGATGAGTTATCAAAAGAAAAACGAAGTAAATTCGCTTAGGGCTCTACCCCAGAAGCCTTTAAAGCTCCCTCCACAGATTTGTTTACGTTTTGGCCATGTGGATAATACTTTTTAATGAAACAGCTGTTAATTTTAAAATTGTATTTTAAACAACACACATTTATTGGGACTTAGAATTGTCCAAAAGAAGTATTTTCAATGTTATTTTCTGATTTTAAAATTGATTTTCTTCTGTATCATGTCATTTGCATTATTTGTTGCCAATGAAGCCGCACGACCATAATATTATAAATGAGGAGGCCCCTAACAATTCAAGAATAAAATCCAACTTCACTTCAAGTATATTCCACTACACCTAACATTCTGTAGAGAGATTATATTGACAACTTTATGTAATTGATAAGTCTGACACAACTAACTGACATCCCCAATGTCAAGGAATTCCAGCTTTAACAGTAACACCACAACCAATTTCTCAAAACTGTGCTAGAGGGTTATTAATCGGCACAGAAGTACGATATGAACTGAAGTGACGTGACGAAGGACAACTCAAACTTACACTGTAAGGGATATACCTCCGTTTGAAGTTATAACGTGTCTTCTCAACAAACAGATATTTTTTTCAAATAAAATCTTAGATTAATCTGCATTACACTAAAGGAATCACGGAAGGTTTAGCTACAAAAGATCCACCAATACGATTTTTTGAATACTGTATAATGGTTCTTCCAAAGGAAGAGATACCAGATAACATACTAATATAATAACTCCGATGACGTACAGTATGGGGAATATTTTATTCGTTGAATGATCAACCATATTTTGGTTCCGTAACTTAGGCAATTTATATCGTTATTGTTTTTACACTTATTAATCTTTAAACAATGCTAAATGCTCAAAATATGTATAATTTCACTCAATTTATCGCAGCAGATGAATTAGCGTACGCCTTGAAAGTAACCGTCGATTTCGACGGGTTTCACCTAGTTTTTAATAATAGGTTACCAGATTGCCTGCTCGAAATAAAATCGGGTATTTCTTCTACCCGCCCGACCCTTCGGGTAGTGCAAAATTACCCGATTTTCGAGTCCGGGTCATGTGCCCGCAGACCCTTAATTGTGACGCATAAGATTCTTACGCACTTTAACGGAGGTCATTTAGGATTCGTAGAAAATACGCAAGAAAACTGAGAAAATATTCTCAAAAATTATAATTTTGCAGAAAATGTCCATTACATTATACTCTAATAGCTAACACGATTTTTGCTAGACCAATGAGAATTTAGTTGTCAAGGGTTCAACTAACTATGGTACAGTATTATTATTATCTTAATACAGCAGTGTAACATACGAGAAATCAACGCTTCATATAAAACTGTTATTAGAACACTCATCTTCGGATTGAGGAAATAATTCTCCATCCGTTAGATGCTACAACGTTTCGCTCGTGGTAGACTACTGGATACGCAATCAAAGATAAAATAGACATTCCAGAAATAGACTTACGAACTATCACCTGGCGTTGGTATATTTTGATCGTGTGTTTTAGCGAATTTCCCATACCGTAGGTCTCATGGACCTAAATTTCATTAAAATCACATCACTTCTAAAACACCCTATTATTGTTCAGGGAAAACGCATTTTTCCACTCAATCTCGAAAATGATTAAGGAAAACAATACCTTCTCCATATACTATGTTAAGGGGGGGGGGGAATTAAAAAGGATCCAATCCGTACAGTATCCAGTAGGGGTCTACGTATTTGTACATAACCTGCGTCATCCCTCATGTGTAACCCTCTGACGTCGGAGCTGAATGCTTGCAATACCTAAGATCTATTTTGGGACCATCTCACGCCTTATGACATCAATTATTGCATACGTGCGTGGCCCTCGAATGTTTTGGGTCGAAAGTACGTCAGTTCGGCATTGACGCCATCATGGAACAGGTTTGGAGAAATCGGGGCTACCGAATACACCTGACCCTCTAGAGTCTACTAGGCTACACGACCACACGGCTATCTACTATGATAAGCACACGACTCATACGCCGTAGTTAACTGTTGATAACACATAACCCCCGCCGCAGAAAACCTGCAGACCGAGTGAATTTCAATTTTTATAATTTGATTTTTTAACTCTAATTTGTCCATAAACAAGTCATAATTATTCCCTATTTAAATAGTACTTAGGCTTGCTGCTACGGAGAAGGGGGGGGGGTTCTTTGATAAAAGCAAGCAAACTACAACAGTTTTAGTTTTCTCCATAAGAATGAGATTGTAATTAAAAATGTACAGTTTTTAGAAATTGTCTTTATTTAACAGACTTGTTAAATTCAAAGAAAGCATTTTCTCATATTTTGGCCCACGGTTGGAAAATGGCCTCCTCACGACGTATATCTCTTTCGGGGCAGCCCGTGCAGCTAAAATAAAATATAACTATGTAACGCAGTGTTACAATTGTTTATATGTTTTCACTTATCTTTTATAGATTTACCCAGTTTGGATATGAGATTTGAGCTGTGCCATTTTGTAAACCATCGTAAAAAGCTAAACTTGCTCTTAAATGATTCGATTCCTGCAATGAGAGTTACGTTCGTTGTTAAACGATTTCACTAGTGCCAAGCTGCAAAGTTTCGTCATTAAATAGATAGTTGTATGTTATTATTTCAAGTAGACTTACGGTGGTGCATTGTTGTTATAAAATAGGTAAAATATTTCCTATTTATTTAAGATTATAGGTTTTTAGTTCAAGTATGTATTTAGAAACTCCCGCCAGAGACATTAAAAAAATAAAAAAAAAATTAGAAGTTGCATCCAATTTACTCTGACATACTTTGTACTTAGTATCCATTCAGTCATTGACATTACATATTGTTAACTTTAGCCTGAATGTTCGACAAAATGTAGACCCACTGTTTCTATTGGGAAGCCCGGTAACAACATCGTAACATTACCTCTTTCAATTATTAAAGCTTGGTAATTCGTTTGACAATACACCAAACTGACCGTACATATTGATGATGCAGAATGAAGGTCGGGGTTTCCCAGTATCATGTATTGTACCAGTGTACTTCCCAGCCACATCACTGTACACTGTACAGTGCCCACCCATACCACGAACACAATATCTGAAACATAGTTGATATACAAATCTTATGTGTGTTATGCTTTGTTAAAATCCTTCTTTTATTGAATTCATTCTAATTATAAAGAATTAGGAAATTGAAGAACTTGTCTTCGGCTTAAACACTTAATTTTCAAGTTTTATTATTGAAATAAATAAGTAGTTTATGGTTAAAAATTACCATATAATTATTACATCAAACCTTAAAACCCTCTTAACTGGTTTGTTTGATAAAAACTGTATCCGAAAACTCAGTCTTTCCTTGTCTGTTTTTTTTTTTTTTTTTTTAAATAAATAACTTCATTTACATTTAAATTTATTTTGTATCCACTAGCAATACCTTTGGATAACCATGTTTGGATGGAACAGTATCCAGTATACACACCATTGATTTTAGACACTTTCCCTTGCGCAATTTGCTCTTTTCAATATGGTTGAACTTATTTGTAACTTGTATAAGACAAATCGAAAAATACAATATCCTTGTCAATCATATATAACTGGTTTTTCTTCTCTTTCTGCTTGTGTCTACACCAGTACACCATTTTCCAATTAAGTAAACTCAAACACTTTAAGGAAAAGCAGTCCAGCCAGTTTTGTGGATGTATCCGAAGTCTGAAACGTTAACATCTAGACTACTAGTAGGAACAGCAACACACTCAAATCTAACTGATTAACTACTAACTGCTGAATTTAACTGCTTTGCTGCAGTTAAGGAAAAGAAAGGAAATACAACAGAAACTATTTGTATTAAGTTGACTATCTAACTTTAACATACAATTGCCATTTTTCACGTCCTACCACTCTCTCCACAACCATAATCACTGCGGTAGCAGTGTTATCACGATTTGTGTAATGTCATCTTTTACAAAGACAATTACAACAATGTACCTTATGTACCTACACTGTGATGTAGCATCATTGTAGAGTTGATACTACACAGTATAACTTAATACTACAATATACTATGAAGATTATTTTATAAAGTACAAAAAGTGTTTTCTCAGCGAAAATTTACTTGTTGGGCTGTTGTTTACTTGTTGGGCGTTTATCTTGATGTTAGTTTTCTGTAAATAAAAAAAACTTTGTAAACACTCTTAAGCATCCGTTGTATAACAACTCTGTCACTCAGACGATAGACAAAAACACGATAAGATATTTTGTGAAACTATACGGTGAATTTTAAACTTCTATTACGACACCATTAGTTCTAGACTATTTGTCAAATTTGATAATCTCGGAGCTATGTTTGTAAAAGCTGGGCTTATTTTTAGACTCAAACCCTGGATGAAATATACAGATTGGTTAGAATGTAGAAGAGGAATGTTCGTACGTACATTTTTTCACTAAACACATTTCTTTCTATTTTCAGCAATACTCTGATGGAGCATATGTCGTCTTACAAATCGTGTTAAATAATTCGTCACTGAAACAGTTCATATAGTAAAAATTCTTAAAAGCACCCCTCATTCCCTAGGCTAAGATTATACAGAATGCCCCTAAAAGAGACAAAATTTAGGAACAGGTTTAATGGGTAAAATAAAACAAAATCAAGAATAACATTTTTTCCGATAATATTCGCTTTTTAAAATTCATATCTAAAAAACCAATCAAGTTATCTTTATGAAATTGTGTGTACAGTTTTATTAAGTCATAAACCTATTTCAGGAAATAATTATTTAAACAAAAAATGTGTTGTGTTTTAAAATGGCGGTTATTTTTTTATTTTACTTAAATTACCAAACGATTATGGCTGATTTTATTAAATAATACCAGGAATACTGGCTTTTTTTATCTGGCTTTAAACAACACCAAGTTCAAAAAAGATAAAATAATAAATAGCTGACAAATGAATATTTTTAGCTGTGCAGCCCAAGCAAAATTAATAAGGCTTAAGCAGTCGAGGCTCGATTATTTCGTGCCTGAAAATCTTAATACCAAATTTCATTAAGACATCTTCGACAGTTTTTAATATATAAATTTAAAGCACAAAACAAAATGCCGGCTGAAGAAATCTTTTGGAAAAAATTACTCTTCACTTAAGTTTTTTTTTCGACCAATGAGACCTGTTTGTAGTTTTTATTTTTTATTGTTTACTTACGGGACACCCTGTATATAGCATGTTTAGCAATCTATCTAGTTTGCTGAAGTGTTATAATTAGCCACAACCGCCTGGTTATCACTGAGGTCACAGCGACGCTAGGGGAACCCCAGTATTGTAGCTGTGACTGTTATCACTTATCAATACTGTAGTAGTTACTGTGGTTATCACGCGCGTGTGTCACCTCTACTTCTAACAAAGCCATTACGTAACTAAACACTAATAATCATCACCAATCACGTGCCGAGAATAGCCTTGATTGGACTAATTGCACTGAGAATGGGTCAATTTCAACTGATTACCTATAGTAATCGGTGAAAATCTGTTGCTCGAATGTACGCTCAAACACAACACTTGAATATACAGTTTGAACTGAAGGTTGTCATGTATTGTTTCCTTGTAGTATTCTTTTCTAAGAAAGAAAATGAAGAAAATGGACGTTTCGTTATTTTTAACCGACTTCCCCACTACCAACAAAAGGAGGAGGTCCTCAATTTGTCTGTGGCGATTTTTTTTTCTATATATGTTCACCAATTTCTCTGTGATTCTTTTACCGATCAGCGTGGTTCCACCACCAAATAACCAGGAGAGTTTCTATATGGTACCATATATAGCATTATGTTTAAGAAAAATATTTGTTTTGTGAAAAATGCTGAAAACCTCAAATATTCAACATTTATTTGTTTACATTTTTGCAGAGAAGGCAATAAATAATAATAACATTCCGACAGCTGTTAGTTAAAACCATTTAAATGAAGCTACAGACAGTTTCTTCATTAATCAGTTGCTTCAAATTGATTAATAAACTATTTCTTGACATGGAGCCTAAATAAGTTACATTGAAATAGTAGTTTACGCAACGATTGCGTTAAGTGAGTCTTTACGACACGAGTAGAAAATTTAAGGCACGAGCCTTGGCGAGTGCCTTAAAAACTTCTACGAGTGTCGTAAAGAATATTAACGCGAGTTGCGTACACTACTTTACCTACGACCGTTTTTTAATTACTATCAATCTGGATTTAATTACTAACAATCACTACTGATAACTTTTTAGAGATGTTATGTTTTCGTGTATTGTCATTGCCACTGAAAGTGATGCAACGACTTGTTGTATAATCAGCCGATTTCCCGTAATTACGTGTTTGTTAAACTTCGTTAAATATTACATTGCTAGCAGCATTCTTACCATAAATAATATTGTATCAGGTACAATTCGGCAAATATTTAATTTATTTTTGGACTTCCTAACTTAAGAATACGCAAATATCAACATGAACAAGTCGGATCAACAATTAAATTGGTCAACTGATCAGCTGATCAGCTGATTAGTTGACGTTCGAAGCATTACAATTTTAATTCTTTTCTCTCAATAGTTGAACCTCATTGGTCCGTTACCTGTGTTGATATGAGAAAAACTATGCTGATATGAAATGAAACTATGCTGATATGAAAGTAAACAGCTGTAAAGTGAAACTTTTCAATTCTAAGAACTGGACTGAAATGGCTACTTTAAAAAACGGTCGTAGGTAAAAATGCATTTTGTTTTGGTGACTATAAAAAAGGTATTTCAACGTTTGACCTGATTTGTGTATGATTCTGTTTTGAGTATTGAATGTTCTGACTTATAGCATTCGTAAAAGAGGTCTGAAAGTAAATTAGATGCAATTATTCCTTAAACGACATAAGAGGTGTGAGATTGCATAATCGTCAATCGCCTTAAAAGTGTTAAATATTTTAATTACTAAACATGCATTTGAAGATGTGGAATGTTTATTAATATTCTTCACTGTCAATAATATTATGCCTGCTTCGGAAATGGGAAGCTGATTTGCAATTTCGACTACATCTTGAGCAAACAAAACCACCTACCCCTTACACCACTTTTAGCTGAACCAATCTTTCATATACGTATTTTTCAAAGGTAATATACGTGATAAAAACCAATTTTCTACTTTTAAGGGATTTTTTAGTGCTGGTGGCTGAGGAATAACTTTCTTATTGTTCCAAAAGGCTTGAGACCTTACTGTATTTCGTTTTATAATGTAGAAGTACACCAATTGCAGGAAACAATTATGTCTGGCATTTCAATGTCTCTAGGAAAGACATTCTTCTTTCATTAGGCCTAATATAATTGACAACTCTTTGTTTTTTTAAAAGGAAAATCCAAAAATTTTAATTTTTAATACCCATTGATTATGTAAACTGAACAGGTGACTCAAGCAGTTTAAAAATAATGATTGTTCTGTGGCACTTTTGATTGTTTCAAACAGTTTTGCTTATCAAAAAACTTCAAGTAATTAATATATAACAAATTATACAGTCACTAAAAATCATGAAATAATTTATTTTTGTATAAAAATACAACCGACTTCAAAATGCTCTAAAAAAAAAGAAATAATTTCAATAAAGTAAACTTTTGTACTAGTCAAGCTCACTTATTTCAAGTCGGCACTAACTGCAAATATGAATAAAATAAAAAATATTGAGATTGTATTTTGAAAATCAATAAATTGTAGCTGGATAACATAAATATATTAAAAAACATACTGAACTGTTTTGTTTATATATATCAAAGGAAGTATTTTCTTGTATTTTATGTTTACTTCAGAATGATTGCATAATGAAAATAACACTCACAAATATTCTATATGAATAGGAAAATAATTTATTTTGATATTATGATAGGGAAAAGAAGCTAGTTTAAAATTAAAACGTTACTTTTCCCAAGTTAGAAATATGTAAATACATTATAATCTTTTTAAAGATACTCGTTAATATCACTATAAGATTATAATCACCTTTAGTTATAGATAGTCACCTGCAATGTGGACATCCTCTTTAAATTTTGTATCAAAAATCATCATAGACTTAAAATACGTGAGCTTGACTAATACAAAAGTTTACTTTATTGAAGTTATTTCATTCTTTTTTAGAGCATTTTGAAGTCGGTTGTATTTTTTTACAAAAATAAATTATTCTAGAAAGCTAACATGAATAAAAAATAATACCTTTGGTGAAGCAGGATATGTTTAACATAATTTAATTCCATGATTTAAAAATACAGGCTATGTCTAAAACTTAATTGAGTATGCTATTGACCAATAGTTAACAATAGCTAAAAGTTACCCAGATCGATCCTGAGTGAAGTCAGTAATCTTTTAAAAGATGGAAACTGTACCTAGCTGTAGGCCTACTTTATCGTTGAGATTTGTATAAACGTGCCCATAAAAACAAGAATATCTTATTCATAACAAAGCTGTAATCTCATTCATTTAAACCCCATGTCCTTCATGCATACTGTATTTAGGTTAATGTGCGGCTTTTGGTTGGACAAAATTACTTCCATAAACTAATTATTGTTCTTTGTAATTTTTGTGTGGGTAAGTATTTGTAACGGTCTGTTAGAAAAATTATTTCAAATTTTAAATTATCATTAGGATTCCCTTGAATCGTTAAAGTTTTCTCGGGCAAATATTTGATTGACTTCAAAAGGCGGAGATTTGTTAGCTGCCAACAAACAAGGATGTGAATTTAAGGTGAATAGGCGTTATATGAATGAGAGCTTTGTTACTGACTAAGATCAGCTGTCTCATTAGTCAGAACCATAGACAAATAGAATATTTGTTTATGATAATATCGTCTATCATAATATTAAGTGGGTTCTGGTTCTACCCGGCAGCCAGAAGTCAATTTAATATGGCGGATTGAATGGATTGAAATATAGTTCGGGATTGAACAAGTCTCTATTGTACAACCTCTCAAAATTCGGAAACTAGATGTTTTTTCAATGATTGTGTGCTTTGTGTGCTCTTAACATAACAAAGCTTGTACTGGATGAAGAAAAATTAATTTTTAACTATTATTTAGAAGTTAAAAAGACTAATTTAAAGATATTTCAAAATGGTTTTGTAAACACTTAATAGAAGATTTTGAAGTTTTAGTTCATCCAGGGCATAGTTTGGATCTTTGTGAATATTTTACAGTTTATTTCAACTCGATAAACACTTAAAGAGTGCCACGAGATTTGTAGGACCATGTTTTCACGGTAACTAGCCGGTGGGTGGGAAACCCTGATACTGATAGCTGATTGAGCATGAACAGTAACAGTAATTTTTCTCAAGATTCTACCCGCGAGCTGCACAACCACTCAGCTAAACGATGGAAACAGAAATTTGAGTCAAATTAGAGTTGTGAAATAAAATTACAACAGATGAATAAGGTTGTTTACCAACCGTAATCTGGAAACAGACAGGCGACATAATTATGAGGTGATAGAATGTTGTTATCTCCACCGCCACGTGGTGCTGAGTCAAGGTCACGTAGCACGTGAGTAGGAGGTCACGTGCAATGCTATACAAGGTCACATAGTACAAGGTCGACACTGTATCTCAAGTCACTACTGACCGGTGTACACGAACATATGTGACGTCAGCGATACCCTAGATAACGGAAGTGATCGATATGCTTCAACATGTCAAGACTTTTTGGTGTTTAGTGGTCTAGTACCTTTCGACATGAGGCATAATCTGCAGAGTATCTTGCAAATGATTATTCTATTGCTCACAATATAAATATACAGTACTAGCTGCTGTACCCGAGCTTCGCAACTGGAAGAAAAACATGTTTCCAGAATGGGTGTCCCATATCATAATATAGCTTGATAAATCTATCTCATCGATGTTAGCCTACACTGGATTTATACAGCAACGGTTATATATATATATCTTTTAATTTATATAATAATTAACACAGTTTTAGGATAAATGATCTACGATAAAGTTTTGGATTAAAGTTACCAAATAGGCTAATTGTGTAAAATATTATATTGCATTTTTTTGAATCAGCTGTCTGAAGTTTTATGAAATAAGCATTTAGCAGTTCTTTTTGTTTAAAACTGAAATGTCAAAGCAAAGATAATCATAGCAAGTTGAACATAGTGAGTTTCTCATCCTGCCATGAGATCAATATTTACTTTTGAAAACCTCACCTCAAAACTTTGGAGAACCTCGGAGTGATCTCAGGACCTCAGGGATGTGAATATGCTTAGGACATTCCTAGGTATTTGGACTATATTTATGCTTAATTTTGCCTATATCGGTTTAGTATTTTAGTCGCGGCAGCCACACAGAAAAACAGACAGACATACACCACCTCAATTTTATAATAATAGTAATAGATTATGGCCTAACTACGTCTAGGCAAATTATAATAACTTGTGAAGAAGCTGTTACTTATCCCCTTGGAATATTTCTCACTCAAGTTTGTTGTCTTGTGTGTTGTGTCTCGTACTCGATATAAATATCTCTGCGTTCTGCCCCGGGCTTTAAGTTACCACTATGTGTGTTGATCTTGTGTTAAGATTATCCATCAGTTCTCATGGAAAAGTTACAAAAAAATGCAATATCGAGAGGCTTTATTTGGAATATCTTTGCCATCTCATTTGTTTACATTTACTGATTTTATTCTCACATATGGCTGATTCGGGTGGCAGAGTGATAGCTGGTAAATTTTATTTCAACTTTACTTTAAATAACTAGGTCATATTCACTTAATTTTGTGTCCTCACCCAATTGCGAAGCACCTACTAACATTACTTAGATATAAACGAAGAAAAATTACTAAAGGTCAAGTATTGCCATGGTTATTGCATTGTTACACAACACACAACAAAACCTCACTTGCATGAGTGTATGTAGAGGTTCAAAACATGTAGACATCCAACAGATGTCATGAGGGTGCGATGTACTTGTTCGATATATGAAAGAGATATGATAACAGTAAATCCTTGTAACAATGACTTCTTGATGCAATGTGACTATTTCAATAATTACTGTACTGCGATCGTACCAGATAACGTTGTGAAGGCAGGGCCTTCAAGTTCACCCGGTAGTGCTCCGCTCAAAGGTCTGGACAAACCCCTCTTCTTTCGTGACGTTTAGTTGTTTTATTTGTCACGCTCATTTTATATCACCCCCCCCCCAAAAAAAACCTACTTGGGCTGTTCTATGACTTTAGCCCTCTTCGGCCTGATATCTACCTCATTCCTGAAACCCAATTTTACTTAAATTACCAAACGATTATGGCTGATTTTATTAAATAATACCAGGAATACTGGCTTTTTTTATCTGGCTTTAAACAACACCAAGTTCAAAAAAGATAAAATAATAAATAGCTGACAAATGAATATTTTTAGCTGTGCAGCCCAAGCAAAATTAATAAGGCTTAAGCAGTCGAGGCTCGATTATTTCGTGCCTGAAAATCTTAATACCAAATTTCATTAAGACATCTTCGACAGTTTTTAATATATAAATTTAAAGCACAAAACAAAATGCCGGCTGAAGAAATCTTTTGGAAAAAATTACTCTTCACTTAAGTTTTTTTTTCGACCAATGAGACCTGTTTGTAGTTTTTATTTTTTATTGTTTACTTACGGGACACCCTGTATATAGCATGTTTAGCAATCTATCTAGTTTGCTGAAGTGTTATAATTAGCCACAACCGCCTGGTTATCACTGAGGTCACAGCGACGCTAGGGGAACCCCAGTATTGTAGCTGTGACTGTTATCACTTATCAATACTGTAGTAGTTACTGTGGTTATCACGCGCGTGTGTCACCTCTACTTCTAACAAAGCCATTACGTAACTAAACACTAATAATCATCACCAATCACGTGCCGAGAATAGCCTTGATTGGACTAATTGCACTGAGAATGGGTCAATTTCAACTGATTACCTATAGTAATCGGTGAAAATCTGTTGCTCGAATGTACGCTCAAACACAACACTTGAATATACAGTTTGAACTGAAGGTTGTCATGTATTGTTTCCTTGTAGTATTCTTTTCTAAGAAAGAAAATGAAGAAAATGGACGTTTCGTTATTTTTAACCGACTTCCCCACTACCAACAAAAGGAGGAGGTCCTCAATTTGTCTGTGGCGATTTTTTTTTCTATATATGTTCACCAATTTCTCTGTGATTCTTTTACCGATCAGCGTGGTTCCACCACCAAATAACCAGGAGAGTTTCTATATGGTACCATATATAGCATTATGTTTAAGAAAAATATTTGTTTTGTGAAAAATGCTGAAAACCTCAAATATTCAACATTTATTTGTTTACATTTTTGCAGAGAAGGCAATAAATAATAATAACATTCCGACAGCTGTTAGTTAAAACCATTTAAATGAAGCTACAGACAGTTTCTTCATTAATCAGTTGCTTCAAATTGATTAATAAACTATTTCTTGACATGGAGCCTAAATAAGTTACATTGAAATAGTAGTTTACGCAACGATTGCGTTAAGTGAGTCTTTACGACACGAGTAGAAAATTTAAGGCACGAGCCTTGGCGAGTGCCTTAAAAACTTCTACGAGTGTCGTAAAGAATATTAACGCGAGTTGCGTACACTACTTTACCTACGACCGTTTTTTAATTACTATCAATCTGGATTTAATTACTAACAATCACTACTGATAACTTTTTAGAGATGTTATGTTTTCGTGTATTGTCATTGCCACTGAAAGTGATGCAACGACTTGTTGTATAATCAGCCGATTTCCCGTAATTAGGTGTTTGTTAAACTTCGTTAAATATTACATTGCTAGCAGCATTCTTACCATAAATAATATTGTATCAGGTACAATTCGGCAAATATTTAATTTATTTTTGGACTTCCTAACTTAAGAATACGCAAATATCAACATGAACAAGTCGGATCAACAATTAAATTGGTCAACTGATCAGCTGATCAGCTGATTAGTTGACGTTCGAAGCATTACAATTTTAATTCTTTTCTCTCAATAGTTGAACCTCATTGGTCCGTTACCTGTGTTGATATGAGAAAAACTATGCTGATATGAAATGAAACTATGCTGATATGAAAGTAAACAGCTGTAAAGTGAAACTTTTCAATTCTAAGAACTGGACTGAAATGGCTACTTTAAAAAACGGTCGTAGGTAAAAATGCATTTTGTTTTGGTGACTATAAAAAAGGTATTTCAACGTTTGACCTGATTTGTGTATGATTCTGTTTTGAGTATTGAATGTTCTGACTTATAGCATTCGTAAAAGAGGTCTGAAAGTAAATTAGATGCAATTATTCCTTAAACGACATAAGAGGTGTGAGATTGCATAATCGTCAATCGCCTTAAAAGTGTTAAATATTTTAATTACTAAACATGCATTTGAAGATGTGGAATGTTTATTAATATTCTTCACTGTCAATAATATTATGCCTGCTTCGGAAATGGGAAGCTGATTTGCAATTTCGACTACATCTTGAGCAAACAAAACCACCTACCCCTTACACCACTTTTAGCTGAACCAATCTTTCATATACGTATTTTTCAAAGGTAATATACGTGATAAAAACCAATTTTCTACTTTTAAGGGATTTTTTAGTGCTGGTGGCTGAGGAATAACTTTCTTATTGTTCCAAAAGGCTTGAGACCTTACTGTATTTCGTTTTATAATGTAGAAGTACACCAATTGCAGGAAACAATTATGTCTGGCATTTCAATGTCTCTAGGAAAGACATTCTTCTTTCATTAGGCCTAATATAATTGACAACTCTTTGTTTTTTTAAAAGGAAAATCCAAAAATTTTAATTTTTAATACCCATTGATTATGTAAACTGAACAGGTGACTCAAGCAGTTTAAAAATAATGATTGTTCTGTGGCACTTTTGATTGTTTCAAACAGTTTTGCTTATCAAAAAACTTCAAGTAATTAATATATAACAAATTATACAGTCACTAAAAATCATGAAATAATTTATTTTTGTATAAAAATACAACCGACTTCAAAATGCTCTAAAAAAAAAGAAATAATTTCAATAAAGTAAACTTTTGTACTAGTCAAGCTCACTTATTTCAAGTCGGCACTAACTGCAAATATGAATAAAATAAAAAATATTGAGATTGTATTTTGAAAATCAATAAATTGTAGCTGGATAACATAAATATATTAAAAAACATACTGAACTGTTTTGTTTATATATATCAAAGGAAGTATTTTCTTGTATTTTATGTTTACTTCAGAATGATTGCATAATGAAAATAACACTCACAAATATTCTATATGAATAGGAAAATAATTTATTTTGATATTATGATAGGGAAAAGAAGCTAGTTTAAAATTAAAACGTTACTTTTCCCAAGTTAGAAATATGTAAATACATTATAATCTTTTTAAAGATACTCGTTAATATCACTATAAGATTATAATCACCTTTAGTTATAGATAGTCACCTGCAATGTGGACATCCTCTTTAAATTTTGTATCAAAAATCATCATAGACTTAAAATACGTGAGCTTGACTAATACAAAAGTTTACTTTATTGAAGTTATTTCATTCTTTTTTAGAGCATTTTGAAGTCGGTTGTATTTTTTTACAAAAATAAATTATTCTAGAAAGCTAACATGAATAAAAAATAATACCTTTGGTGAAGCAGGATATGTTTAACATAATTTAATTCCATGATTTAAAAATACAGGCTATGTCTAAAACTTAATTGAGTATGCTATTGACCAATAGTTAACAATAGCTAAAAGTTACCCAGATCGATCCTGAGTGAAGTCAGTAATCTTTTAAAAGATGGAAACTGTACCTAGCTGTAGGCCTACTTTATCGTTGAGATTTGTATAAACGTGCCCATAAAAACAAGAATATCTTATTCATAACAAAGCTGTAATCTCATTCATTTAAACCCCATGTCCTTCATGCATACTGTATTTAGGTTAATGTGCGGCTTTTGGTTGGACAAAATTACTTCCATAAACTAATTATTGTTCTTTGTAATTTTTGTGTGGGTAAGTATTTGTAACGGTCTGTTAGAAAAATTATTTCAAATTTTAAATTATCATTAGGATTCCCTTGAATCGTTAAAGTTTTCTCGGGCAAATATTTGATTGACTTCAAAAGGCGGAGATTTGTTAGCTGCCAACAAACAAGGATGTGAATTTAAGGTGAATAGGCGTTATATGAATGAGAGCTTTGTTACTGACTAAGATCAGCTGTCTCATTAGTCAGAACCATAGACAAATAGAATATTTGTTTATGATAATATCGTCTATCATAATATTAAGTGGGTTCTGGTTCTACCCGGCAGCCAGAAGTCAATTTAATATGGCGGATTGAATGGATTGAAATATAGTTCGGGATTGAACAAGTCTCTATTGTACAACCTCTCAAAATTCGGAAACTAGATGTTTTTTCAATGATTGTGTGCTTTGTGTGCTCTTAACATAACAAAGCTTGTACTGGATGAAGAAAAATTAATTTTTAACTATTATTTAGAAGTTAAAAAGACTAATTTAAAGATATTTCAAAATGGTTTTGTAAACACTTAATAGAAGATTTTGAAGTTTTAGTTCATCCAGGGCATAGTTTGGATCTTTGTGAATATTTTACAGTTTATTTCAACTCGATAAACACTTAAAGAGTGCCACGAGATTTGTAGGACCATGTTTTCACGGTAACTAGCCGGTGGGTGGGAAACCCTGATACTGATAGCTGATTGAGCATGAACAGTAACAGTAATTTTTCTCAAGATTCTACCCGCGAGCTGCACAACCACTCAGCTAAACGATGGAAACAGAAATTTGAGTCAAATTAGAGTTGTGAAATAAAATTACAACAGATGAATAAGGTTGTTTACCAACCGTAATCTGGAAACAGACAGGCGACATAATTATGAGGTGATAGAATGTTGTTATCTCCACCGCCACGTGGTGCTGAGTCAAGGTCACGTAGCACGTGAGTAGGAGGTCACGTGCAATGCTATACAAGGTCACATAGTACAAGGTCGACACTGTATCTCAAGTCACTACTGACCGGTGTACACGAACATATGTGACGTCAGCGATACCCTAGATAACGGAAGTGATCGATATGCTTCAACATGTCAAGACTTTTTGGTGTTTAGTGGTCTAGTACCTTTCGACATGAGGCATAATCTGCAGAGTATCTTGCAAATGATTATTCTATTGCTCACAATATAAATATACAGTACTAGCTGCTGTACCCGAGCTTCGCAACTGGAAGAAAAACATGTTTCCAGAATGGGTGTCCCATATCATAATATAGCTTGATAAATCTATCTCATCGATGTTAGCCTACACTGGATTTATACAGCAACGGTTATATATATATATCTTTTAATTTATATAATAATTAACACAGTTTTAGGATAAATGATCTACGATAAAGTTTTGGATTAAAGTTACCAAATAGGCTAATTGTGTAAAATATTATATTGCATTTTTTTGAATCAGCTGTCTGAAGTTTTATGAAATAAGCATTTAGCAGTTCTTTTTGTTTAAAACTGAAATGTCAAAGCAAAGATAATCATAGCAAGTTGAACATAGTGAGTTTCTCATCCTGCCATGAGATCAATATTTACTTTTGAAAACCTCACCTCAAAACTTTGGAGAACCTCGGAGTGATCTCAGGACCTCAGGGATGTGAATATGCTTAGGACATTCCTAGGTATTTGGACTATATTTATGCTTAATTTTGCCTATATCGGTTTAGTATTTTAGTCGCGGCAGCCACACAGAAAAACAGACAGACATACACCACCTCAATTTTATAATAATAGTAATAGATTATGGCCTAACTACGTCTAGGCAAATTATAATAACTTGTGAAGAAGCTGTTACTTATCCCCTTGGAATATTTCTCACTCAAGTTTGTTGTCTTGTGTGTTGTGTCTCGTACTCGATATAAATATCTCTGCGTTCTGCCCCGGGCTTTAAGTTACCACTATGTGTGTTGATCTTGTGTTAAGATTATCCATCAGTTCTCATGGAAAAGTTACAAAAAAATGCAATATCGAGAGGCTTTATTTGGAATATCTTTGCCATCTCATTTGTTTACATTTACTGATTTTATTCTCACATATGGCTGATTCGGGTGGCAGAGTGATAGCTGGTAAATTTTATTTCAACTTTACTTTAAATAACTAGGTCATATTCACTTAATTTTGTGTCCTCACCCAATTGCGAAGCACCTACTAACATTACTTAGATATAAACGAAGAAAAATTACTAAAGGTCAAGTATTGCCATGGTTATTGCATTGTTACACAACACACAACAAAACCTCACTTGCATGAGTGTATGTAGAGGTTCAAAACATGTAGACATCCAACAGATGTCATGAGGGTGCGATGTACTTGTTCGATATATGAAAGAGATATGATAACAGTAAATCCTTGTAACAATGACTTCTTGATGCAATGTGACTATTTCAATAATTACTGTACTGCGATCGTACCAGATAACGTTGTGAAGGCAGGGCCTTCAAGTTCACCCGGTAGTGCTCCGCTCAAAGGTCTGGACAAACCCCTCTTCTTTCGTGACGTTTAGTTGTTTTATTTGTCACGCTCATTTTATATCACCCCCCCCCCCAAAAAAAAACCTACTTGGGCTGTTCTATGACTTTAGCCCTCTTCGGCCTGATATCTACCTCATTCCTGAAACCCAATTTTACTTAAATTACCAAACGATTATGGCTGATTTTATTAAATAATACCAGGAATACTGGCTTTTTTTATCTGGCTTTAAACAACACCAAGTTCAAAAAAGATAAAATAATAAATAGCTGACAAATGAATATTTTTAGCTGTGCAGCCCAAGCAAAATTAATAAGGCTTAAGCAGTCGAGGCTCGATTATTTCGTGCCTGAAAATCTTAATACCAAATTTCATTAAGACATCTTCGACAGTTTTTAATATATAAATTTAAAGCACAAAACAAAATGCCGGCTGAAGAAATCTTTTGGAAAAAATTACTCTTCACTTAAGTTTTTTTTTCGACCAATGAGACCTGTTTGTAGTTTTTATTTTTTATTGTTTACTTACGGGACACCCTGTATATAGCATGTTTAGCAATCTATCTAGTTTGCTGAAGTGTTATAATTAGCCACAACCGCCTGGTTATCACTGAGGTCACAGCGACGCTAGGGGAACCCCAGTATTGTAGCTGTGACTGTTATCACTTATCAATACTGTAGTAGTTACTGTGGTTATCACGCGCGTGTGTCACCTCTACTTCTAACAAAGCCATTACGTAACTAAACACTAATAATCATCACCAATCACGTGCCGAGAATAGCCTTGATTGGACTAATTGCACTGAGAATGGGTCAATTTCAACTGATTACCTATAGTAATCGGTGAAAATCTGTTGCTCGAATGTACGCTCAAACACAACACTTGAATATACAGTTTGAACTGAAGGTTGTCATGTATTGTTTCCTTGTAGTATTCTTTTCTAAGAAAGAAAATGAAGAAAATGGACGTTTCGTTATTTTTAACCGACTTCCCCACTACCAACAAAAGGAGGAGGTCCTCAATTTGTCTGTGGCGATTTTTTTTTCTATATATGTTCACCAATTTCTCTGTGATTCTTTTACCGATCAGCGTGGTTCCACCACCAAATAACCAGGAGAGTTTCTATATGGTACCATATATAGCATTATGTTTAAGAAAAATATTTGTTTTGTGAAAAATGCTGAAAACCTCAAATATTCAACATTTATTTGTTTACATTTTTGCAGAGAAGGCAATAAATAATAATAACATTCCGACAGCTGTTAGTTAAAACCATTTAAATGAAGCTACAGACAGTTTCTTCATTAATCAGTTGCTTCAAATTGATTAATAAACTATTTCTTGACATGGAGCCTAAATAAGTTACATTGAAATAGTAGTTTACGCAACGATTGCGTTAAGTGAGTCTTTACGACACGAGTAGAAAATTTAAGGCACGAGCCTTGGCGAGTGCCTTAAAAACTTCTACGAGTGTCGTAAAGAATATTAACGCGAGTTGCGTACACTACTTTACCTACGACCGTTTTTTAATTACTATCAATCTGGATTTAATTACTAACAATCACTACTGATAACTTTTTAGAGATGTTATGTTTTCGTGTATTGTCATTGCCACTGAAAGTGATGCAACGACTTGTTGTATAATCAGCCGATTTCCCGTAATTACGTGTTTGTTAAACTTCGTTAAATATTACATTGCTAGCAGCATTCTTACCATAAATAATATTGTATCAGGTACAATTCGGCAAATATTTAATTTATTTTTGGACTTCCTAACTTAAGAATACGCAAATATCAACATGAACAAGTCGGATCAACAATTAAATTGGTCAACTGATCAGCTGATCAGCTGATTAGTTGACGTTCGAAGCATTACAATTTTAATTCTTTTCTCTCAATAGTTGAACCTCATTGGTCCGTTACCTGTGTTGATATGAGAAAAACTATGCTGATATGAAATGAAACTATGCTGATATGAAAGTAAACAGCTGTAAAGTGAAACTTTTCAATTCTAAGAACTGGACTGAAATGGCTACTTTAAAAAACGGTCGTAGGTAAAAATGCATTTTGTTTTGGTGACTATAAAAAAGGTATTTCAACGTTTGACCTGATTTGTGTATGATTCTGTTTTGAGTATTGAATGTTCTGACTTATAGCATTCGTAAAAGAGGTCTGAAAGTAAATTAGATGCAATTATTCCTTAAACGACATAAGAGGTGTGAGATTGCATAATCGTCAATCGCCTTAAAAGTGTTAAATATTTTAATTACTAAACATGCATTTGAAGATGTGGAATGTTTATTAATATTCTTCACTGTCAATAATATTATGCCTGCTTCGGAAATGGGAAGCTGATTTGCAATTTCGACTACATCTTGAGCAAACAAAACCACCTACCCCTTACACCACTTTTAGCTGAACCAATCTTTCATATACGTATTTTTCAAAGGTAATATACGTGATAAAAACCAATTTTCTACTTTTAAGGGATTTTTTAGTGCTGGTGGCTGAGGAATAACTTTCTTATTGTTCCAAAAGGCTTGAGACCTTACTGTATTTCGTTTTATAATGTAGAAGTACACCAATTGCAGGAAACAATTATGTCTGGCATTTCAATGTCTCTAGGAAAGACATTCTTCTTTCATTAGGCCTAATATAATTGACAACTCTTTGTTTTTTTAAAAGGAAAATCCAAAAATTTTAATTTTTAATACCCATTGATTATGTAAACTGAACAGGTGACTCAAGCAGTTTAAAAATAATGATTGTTCTGTGGCACTTTTGATTGTTTCAAACAGTTTTGCTTATCAAAAAACTTCAAGTAATTAATATATAACAAATTATACAGTCACTAAAAATCATGAAATAATTTATTTTTGTATAAAAATACAACCGACTTCAAAATGCTCTAAAAAAAAAGAAATAATTTCAATAAAGTAAACTTTTGTACTAGTCAAGCTCACTTATTTCAAGTCGGCACTAACTGCAAATATGAATAAAATAAAAAATATTGAGATTGTATTTTGAAAATCAATAAATTGTAGCTGGATAACATAAATATATTAAAAAACATACTGAACTGTTTTGTTTATATATATCAAAGGAAGTATTTTCTTGTATTTTATGTTTACTTCAGAATGATTGCATAATGAAAATAACACTCACAAATATTCTATATGAATAGGAAAATAATTTATTTTGATATTATGATAGGGAAAAGAAGCTAGTTTAAAATTAAAACGTTACTTTTCCCAAGTTAGAAATATGTAAATACATTATAATCTTTTTAAAGATACTCGTTAATATCACTATAAGATTATAATCCCCTTTAGTTATAGATAGTCACCTGCAATGTGGACATCCTCTTTAAATTTTGTATCAAAAATCATCATAGACTTAAAATACGTGAGCTTGACTAATACAAAAGTTTACTTTATTGAAGTTATTTCATTCTTTTTTAGAGCATTTTGAAGTCGGTTGTATTTTTTTACAAAAATAAATTATTCTAGAAAGCTAACATGAATAAAAAATAATACCTTTGGTGAAGCAGGATATGTTTAACATAATTTAATTCCATGATTTAAAAATACAGGCTATGTCTAAAACTTAATTGAGTATGCTATTGACCAATAGTTAACAATAGCTAAAAGTTACCCAGATCGATCCTGAGTGAAGT